>NW_023493659.1:1809332-1864332 GCF_013265735.2 Oncorhynchus mykiss
AGTCTATAGGCCGTTCTCTATCACAGTCTATAGGCCGTTCTCTATCACAGCTCACAGTCTATAGGCCGTTCTCTATCACAGTCTATAGGCCGTTCTCTATCACAGCTCACAGTCTATAGGCTGTTCTCTATCACAGTCTATAGGCTGTTCTCTATCACAGTCTATAGGCTGTTCTCTATCACAGCTCACAGTCTATAGGCCGTTCTCTATCACAGTCTATAGGCCGTTCTCTATCACAGCTCACAGTCTATAGGCCGTTCTCTATCACAGTCTATAGGCTGTTCTCTATCACAGCTCACAGTCTATAGGCCGTTCTCTATCACAGCTCACAGTCTATAGGCTGTTCTCTATCACAGTCTATAGGCTGTTCTCTATCACAGTCTATAGGCTGTTCTCTATCACAGCTCACAGTCTATAGGCCGTTCTCTATCACAGCTCACAGTCTATAGGCCATTCTCTATCACAGCTCACAGTCTATAGGCCATTCTCTATCACAGCTCACAGTCTATAGGCTGTTCTCTATCACAGTCTATAGGCTGTTCTCTATCACAGCTCACAGTCTATAGGCCGTTCTCTATCACAGTCTATAGGTCGTTCTCTATCACAGCTCACAGTCTATAGGCTGTTCTCTATCACAGTCTATAGGCCGTTCTCTATCACAGCTCACAGTCTATAGGCTGTTCTCTATCACAGCTCACAGTCTATAGGCCATTCTCTATCACAGTCTATAGGCCGTTCTCTATCACAGCTCACAGTCTATAGGCTGTTCTCTATCACAGTCTATAGGCCGTTCTCTATCACAGTCTATAGGCTGTTCTCTATCACAGCTCACAGTCTATAGGCCGTTCTCTATCACAGTCTATAGGCCGTTCTCTATCACAGTCTATAGGCCGTTCTCTATCACAGTCTATAGGCTGTTCTCTATCACAGCTCACAGTCTATAGGCTGTTCTCTATCACAGTCTATAGGCTGTTCTCTATCACAGTCTATAGGCCGTTCTCTATCACAGTCTATAGGTCGTTCTCTATCACAGTCTATAGGCTGTTCTCTATCACAGTCTATAGGCTGTTCTCTATCACAGTCTATAGGCTGTTCTCTCTCACAGTCTATAGGCCGTTCTCTATCACAGCTCACAGTCTATAGGCTGTTCTCTATCACAGTCTATAGGCTGTTCTCTCTCACAGTCTATAGGCTGTTCTCTATCACAGTCTATAGGCTGTTCTCTATCACAGCTCACAGTCTATAGGCTGTTCTCTATCACAGTCTATAGGCTGTTCTCTATCACAGCTCACAGTCTATAGGCTGTTCTCTATCACAGTCTATAGGCTGTTCTCTATCACAGCTCACAGTCTATAGGCCGTTCTCTATCACAGCTCACAGTCTATAGGCTGTTCTCTATCACAGTCTATAGGCTGTTCTCTCTCACAGTCTATAGGCTGTTCTCTATCACAGTCTATAGGCTGTTCTCTATCACAGCTCACAGTCTATAGGCTGTTCTCTATCACAGTCTATAGGCTGTTCTCTATCAGAGTCTATAGGCTGTTCTCTCTCACAGTCTATAGGCCGTTCTCTATCACAGCTCACAGTCTATAGGCTGTTCTCTCTCACAGTCTATAGGCTGTTCTCTCTCACAGTCTATAGGCTGTTCTCTATCACAGTCTATAGGCTGTTCTCTATCACAGCTCACAGTCTATAGGTCGTTCTCTATCACAGTCTATAGGCCGTTCTCTATCACAGTCTATAGGCCGTTCTCTATCACAGCTCACAGTCTATAGGCCGTTCTCTATCACAGTCTATAGGCTGTTCTCTATCACAGCTCACAGTCTATAGGCTGTTCTCTATCACAGTCTATAGGCCGTTCTCTATCACAGCTCACAGTCTATAGGCTGTTCTCTATCACAGTCTATAGGCTGTTCTCTATCACAGTCTATAGGCCGTTCTCTATCACAGTCTATAGGCTGTTCTCTGTCACAGTCTATAGGCTGTTCTCTATCACAGTCTATAGGCCGTTCTCTATCACAGTCTATAGGCCGTTCTCTATCACAGCTCACAGTCTATAGGCCGTTCTCTATCACAGTCTATAGGCCGTTCTCTATCACAGCTCACAGTCTATAGGCTGTTCTCTATCACAGTCTATAGGCTGTTCTCTATCACAGTCTATAGGCTGTTCTCTATCACAGCTCACAGTCTATAGGCCGTTCTCTATCACAGTCTATAGGCCGTTCTCTATCACAGCTCACAGTCTATAGGCCGTTCTCTATCACAGTCTATAGGCTGTTCTCTATCACAGCTCACAGTCTATAGGCCGTTCTCTATCACAGCTCACAGTCTATAGGCTGTTCTCTATCACAGTCTATAGGCTGTTCTCTATCACAGTCTATAGGCTGTTCTCTATCACAGCTCACAGTCTATAGGCCGTTCTCTATCACAGCTCACAGTCTATAGGCCATTCTCTATCACAGCTCACAGTCTATAGGCCATTCTCTATCACAGCTCACAGTCTATAGGCTGTTCTCTATCACAGTCTATAGGCTGTTCTCTATCACAGCTCACAGTCTATAGGCTGTTCTCTATCACAGTCTATAGGCCGTTCTCTATCACAGCTCACAGTCTATAGGCTGTTCTCTATCACAGCTCACAGTCTATAGGCCATTCTCTATCACAGTCTATAGGCCGTTCTCTATCACAGCTCACAGTCTATAGGCTGTTCTCTATCACAGTCTATAGGCCGTTCTCTATCACAGTCTATAGGCTGTTCTCTATCACAGCTCACAGTCTATAGGCCGTTCTCTATCACAGTCTATAGGCCGTTCTCTATCACAGTCTATAGGCCGTTCTCTATCACAGTCTATAGGCTGTTCTCTATCACAGCTCACAGTCTATAGGCCGTTCTCTATCACAGTCTATAGGCTGTTCTCTATCACAGTCTATAGGCCGTTCTCTATCACAGTCTATAGGTCGTTCTCTATCACAGTCTATAGGCTGTTCCCTATCACAGTCTATAGGCTGTTCTCTATCACAGTCTATAGGCTGTTCTCTCTCACAGTCTATAGGCTGTTCTCTATCACAGCTCACAGTCTATAGGCTGTTCTCTATCACAGTCTATAGGCTGTTCTCTATCACAGCTCACAGTCTATAGGCCGTTCTCTATCACAGTCTATAGGCCGTTCTCTATCACAGCTCACAGTCTATAGGCCGTTCTCTATCACAGTCTATAGGCTGTTCTCTATCACAGCTCACAGTCTATAGGCCGTTCTCTATCACAGCTCACAGTCTATAGGCTGTTCTCTATCACAGTCTATAGGCTGTTCTCTATCACAGTCTATAGGCTGTTCTCTATCACAGCTCACAGTCTATAGGCCGTTCTCTATCACAGCTCACAGTCTATAGGCCATTCTCTATCACAGCTCACAGTCTATAGGCCATTCTCTATCACAGCTCACAGTCTATAGGCTGTTCTCTATCACAGTCTATAGGCTGTTCTCTATCACAGCTCACAGTCTATAGGCTGTTCTCTATCACAGTCTATAGGCCGTTCTCTATCACAGCTCACAGTCTATAGGCTGTTCTCTATCACAGCTCACAGTCTATAGGCCATTCTCTATCACAGTCTATAGGCCGTTCTCTATCACAGCTCACAGTCTATAGGCTGTTCTCTATCACAGTCTATAGGCCGTTCTCTATCACAGTCTATAGGCTGTTCTCTATCACAGCTCACAGTCTATAGGCCGTTCTCTATCACAGTCTATAGGCCGTTCTCTATCACAGTCTATAGGCCGTTCTCTATCACAGTCTATAGGCTGTTCTCTATCACAGCTCACAGTCTATAGGCCGTTCTCTATCACAGTCTATAGGCTGTTCTCTATCACAGTCTATAGGCCGTTCTCTATCACAGTCTATAGGTCGTTCTCTATCACAGTCTATAGGCTGTTCCCTATCACAGTCTATAGGCTGTTCTCTATCACAGTCTATAGGCTGTTCTCTCTCACAGTCTATAGGCTGTTCTCTATCACAGCTCACAGTCTATAGGCTGTTCTCTATCACAGTCTATAGGCTGTTCTCTCTCACAGTCTATAGGCTGTTCTCTATCACAGTCTATAGGCTGTTCTCTATCACAGCTCACAGTCTATAGGCTGTTCTCTATCACAGTCTATAGGCTGTTCTCTATCACAGCTCACAGTCTATAGGCTGTTCTCTATCACAGTCTATAGGCTGTTCTCTATCACAGCTCACAGTCTATAGGCCGTTCTCTATCACAGCTCACAGTCTATAGGCTGTTCTCTATCACAGTCTATAGGCTGTTCTCTCTCACAGTCTATAGGCTGTTCTCTATCACAGTCTATAGGCTGTTCTCTATCACAGCTCACAGTCTATAGGCTGTTCTCTATCACAGTCTATAGGCTGTTCTCTATCAGAGTCTATAGGCTGTTCTCTCTCACAGTCTATAGGCCGTTCTCTATCACAGCTCACAGTCTATAGGCTGTTCTCTCTCACAGTCTATAGGCTGTTCTCTCTCACAGTCTATAGGCTGTTCTCTATCACAGTCTATAGGCTGTTCTCTATCACAGCTCACAGTCTATAGGCTGTTCTCTATCACAGTCTATAGGCTGTTCTCTATCACAGTCTATAGGCTGTTCTCTATCACAGCTCACAGTCTATAGGCTGTTCTCTATCACAGTCTATAGGCCGTTCTCTATCACAGTCTATAGGCCGTTCTCTATCACAGCTCAAAGTCTATAGGCTGTTCTCTATCACAGTCTATAGGCTGTTCTCTATCACAGCTCACAGTCTATAGGCCGTTCTCTATCACTTCTCACAGTCTATAGGCCGTTCTCTATCACAGTATATAGGCTGTTCTCTATCACAGCTCACAGTCTATAGGCTGTTCTCTATCACAGCTCACAGTCTATAGGCCATTCTCTATCACAGCTCACAGTCTATAGGCTGTTCTCTATCACAGCTCACAGTCTATAGGCTGTTCTCTATCACAGTCTATAGGCCGTTCTCTATCACAGCTCACAGTCTATAGGCTGTTCTCTATCACAGCTCACAGTCTATATGCTGTTCTCTATCACAGTCTATAGGCTGTTCTCTATCACAGTCTATAGGCCGTTCTCTATCACAGCTCACAGTCTATAGGCTGTTCTCTATCACAGTCTATAGGCTGTTCTCTATCACAGTATATAGGCTGTTCTCTATCACAGCTCACAGTCTATAGGCTGTTCTCTATCACAGTCTATAGGCCGTTCTCTATCACAGCTCACAGTCTATAGGCCATTCTCTATCACAGTCTATAGGCTGTTCTCTATCACAGTCTATAGGCCGTTCTCTATCACAGTCTATAGGCCGTTCTCTATCACAGCTCACAGTCTATAGGCCATTCTCTATCACAGTCTATAGGCCGTTCTCTATCACAGCTCACAGTCTATAGGCTGTTCTATATCACAGTCTATAGGCTGTTCTCTATTACAGCTCACAATCTATAGGCCATTCTCTATCACAGTCTATAGGCTGTGCTCTATCACAGCTCACAGTCTATAGGCCGTTCTCTATCACAGTCTATAGGCTGTTCTCTCTCACAGTCTATAGGCTGTTCTCTATCACAGCTCACAGTCTATAGGCTGTTCTCTATCACAGTCTATAGGCTGTTCTCTCTCACAGTCTATAGGCTGTTCTCTCTCACAGTCTATAGGCTGTTCTCTCTCACAGTCTATAGGCTGTTCTCTGTCACAGTCTATAGGCCGTTCTCTATCACAGTCTATAGGCTGTTCTCTATCACAGCTCACAGTCTATAGGCCGTTCTCTATCACAGTCTATAGGCTGTTCTCTATCACAGTCTATAGGCTGTTCTCTATCACAGTCTATAGGCTGTTCTCTATCACAGCTCACAGTCTGTAGGCTGTTCTCTATCACAGCTCACAGTCTATAGGTCATTCTCTATCACAGCTCACAGTCTATAGGCTGTTCTCTATCACAGCTCACAGTCTATAGGTCGTTCTCTATCACAGCTCACAGTCTATAGGCCGTTCTCTATCACAGTCTATAGGCTGTTCTCTATCACAGCTCACAGTCTATAGGCTGTTCTCTATCACAGCTCACAGTCTATAGGCTGTTCTCTATCACAGCTCACAGTCTATAGGTCGTTCTCTATCACAGCTCACAGTCTATAGGCTGTTCTCTATCACAGTCTATAGGTCGTTCTCTATCACAGCTCACAGTCTATAGGCTGTTCTCTATCACAGTCTATAGGCCGTTCTCTATCACAGTCTATAGGCCGTTCTCTATCACAGCTCACAGTCTATAGGCTGTTCTCTATCACAGTCTATAGGCCGTTCTCTATCACAGCTCACAGTCTATAGGCTGTTCTCTATCACAGTCTATAGGCTGTTCTCTATCACAGCTCACAGTCTATAGGCTGTTCTCTATCACAGTCTATAGGCTGTTCTCTATCACAGTCTATAGGCTGTTCTCTATCACAGTCCATAGGCTGTTCTCTATCACAGTCTATAGGCTGTTCTCTTTCACAGCTCACAGTCTATAGGCTGTTCTCTATCACTGTCTATAGGCTGTTCTCTATCACAGTCTATAGGTCGTTCTCTATCACAGTCTATAGGCTGTTCTCTATCACAGTCTATAGGCCATTCTCTATCACAGTCTATAGGCTGTTCTCTATCACAGCTTGAATGACTAATTTTACAGGCAGCAAGTTAAATTGATCAACAAACAATATCAAGATGAAAAAAATTCAAGATATTAAAAAAAAAATTAGAAGTCAAAAAGCAAAAGTTCCAGCTGAACAAAGCTTCTGTAAGAAACGAGTCTGTTTCCATCGCCTACTTATAACGTTACAAGGTTTAGCAAACAGAGAAGTTTCACAATGCAAAACCCCTGAATAATGGGTAGGGTTGCATGCTCTACACCTGAGGCCCTTGATGATCTATAACCCCGTGGCACAGCCAGCTAGATGTCACTGCTGTGTTGGCACACGCAGACATACACCTCTTTCGGGGCACAGCCCCACAACAGAGAGGAATCTGCTACTGAAAAAATATGTGGCTCCTATCATCCCTCCTCATAGCACGCGAGCTCACGCAACGGTTGGGCAATGGGGGGGGAATTTTTATGGTGCATCTAGGCCCTCGTTAGCGATCGTACAAAAGACTCATAGAAACCTACAGCCATGCTACGCTAATCAGTTAACCGTCTTTATCACCCAAATGTTCTGTGTGAGAGATCAGAGAGTGAGGAGAGAGAGAGAGAGAGAGAGAGAGAGAGTGGGAGAGGGGGAGAGAGAGATATCTATCTCTATTATGTAGCGAGAGAGAGAGAGAGAGAATAGGGGGGAGAGAGAGGAGGAGATAGAGTGGGGTGAGAGAGAGAGAGAGGATGCGGGAGAGAGAGAGAGAGGAAGGGGTGAGAGAGAGGTGTGTGAGAGACAGAGAGAGGAAGAGGAGAGCGAGAGAGAGAGAGAGAGAACAATGGGGAGTGTAGAGAGTCCATGATGGTGGTGATGATGGTGATGGTGATGAATATGATGATGATGATGGTGGTGATGGTGATGATGATGATGATGATGATGGTGGTGATGGTGATGATGATGGTGGTGATGATGATGGTGATGGTGGTGATGATGATGATGGTGATGATGATGATGGTGAAGATGCTGATGATGATGGTGATGATGGTGATGTTGATGGTAATTTTGGTGCTATTTGGATGATGGGGATGATGGTGCTTATGGTGGGGATGACGGGGATGATGAGGTTGATAGAGTTGATGGGGATGATGGGGATGATGAATGGTATGATGTCTGGGATGGTAATGGGAATGACGGTGGGGATGATGATGGGGATAATGATGGGGATGACATTGGGGATGATGATGGGGTTGACGGTGGGTATGATGATGGGCTTGACGGTGGGTATGATAGAGGGGGTGATGGGTATGATGGAGATGATGGGTATGATGGAGGGGGTGATGGGTATGATGGAGATGATGGGCATGATGGAGGGGATGATAATGGGTATGATGTTGGGGATAATAATGGGTATGATGGTGGGGATGATGGAGATGATGGGGATGATGGAGATGATGGGGATGATGATGATGATGATGGTGATTATGACGGGGATGATGGGGATGCTGATGGTATTGATGGGTATGATGGTGTGATGGGGAAGATGGGGATGATGGTATTGATGGGATGATGGTGGTAATGATGGAGATGATGTATGAGGGTATGATGGGATGATGGTCATTATGGAGATGATGGTAATGATGATGGTGATTTGGATGATGGGGATGAATGGAATGATGAGGATTATGATGGGGATGATGATGATGGGAGGATGTTGGTAATGATGGAGATGATGGGATGATGGTCATTATGGAGATGATGTGATGATGTTGGTAATGATGGAGATGATGGTATTGATGGGATGATGTTGGTAATGATGGAGATGATGTATGAGGGTATGATGGGATGATGGTCATTATGGAGATGATGGGTATGATGGTAATGATGTGATGATGTTGGTAATGATGGAGATGATGGTATGAGGGTATGATGGGATGATGGTTATTATGGAGATGATGGTATGAGGGTATGATGGGATGATGGTTATTATGGAGATGAGGGTATGATGGGATGATGGTTATTATGGAGATAATGATATGAGGGTATGATGTGATGATGGTCATTATGGAGATGATGTTATGAGGGTATGATGTGATGTTGGTAATGATGGAGATGATGGTATGAGGGTATGATGGGATGATGGTCATTATGTAGATGATGTTATGATGGTATGATGGGATGATGGTCATTATGGAGATGATGTTATGATGGTATGATGGGATGATGGTCATTATGGAGATGATGTTGGGTATGATGGTAATGATATGATGTGATTATGGTCATTATGGAGATGATGTTATGATGGTATGATGGTCATTATGGAGATGATGTTGGGTATGATGGTAATGATATGATGGGATGATGGTCATTATGTAGATGATGTTATGAGGGTATGATGGGATGATGGTCATTATGGAGATGATGTTATGATGGTATGATGGGATGATGGTCATTATGGAGATGATGTTATGAGGGTATGATGTGATGATGGTCATTATGGAGATGATGGTATGAGGGTATGATGTGATGTTGGTAATGATGGAGATTATGGTATGAGGGTATGATGGGATGATGGTCATTATGGAGATGATGGTATGAGGGTATGATGGTCATTATGTAGATGATGTTATGAGGGTATGATGTGATGATGGTCATTATGTGGATGATGGTATGAGGGTATGATGTGATGATGGTCATTATGGAGATGATGGTATGATGGGATGATGGTCATTATGGAGATGATGTTGGGTATGATGTGATGATGGTCATTATGGAGATGATGTTGGGTATGATGTGATGATGGTCATTATGTAGATGATGTAATGATGGTATGATGTGATGATGGTCATTATGGAGATGATGTTGGGTATGATGTGATGATGGTCATTATGGAGATGATGGTATGAGGGTATGATATGATGTGATGATGGTCATTATGGAGATGATGTATGATGGGATGATGGGATGATGGTCATTATGGAGATGATGGTATGATGGGATGATGGGATGATGGTCATTATGGAGATGATGTTATGATGGTATGATGGGATGATGGTCATTATGGAGATGATGTTATGAGGGTATGATGTGATGATGGTCATTATGGAGATGATGGTATGAGGGTATGATGTGATGTTGGTAATGATGGAGATTATGGTATGAGGGTATGATGGGATGATGGTCATTATGGAGATGATGGTATGAGGGTATGATGGGATGATGGTCATTATTTAGATGATGTTATGAGGGTATGATGTGATGATGGTCATTATGGAGATGATGGTATGAGGGTATGATGTGATGTTGGTAATGATGGAGATTATGGTATGAGGGTATGATGGGATGATGGTCATTATGTAGATGATGGTATGAGGGTATGATGTGATGATGGTCATTATGGAGATAATGATATGAGGGTATGATGTGATGATGGTCATTATGGAGATGATGGTATGAGGGTATGATGGGATGATGGTCATTATGGAGATGATGTATGATGGTATGATGGGATGATGGTCATTATGGAGATGATGGTATGAGGGTATGATGGGATGATGGTCATTTCTGAGATGATGTTGGGTATGATGGTAATGATGTGATGATGGGGATGATGGTAATGATGTGATGTTGGGGGTGATGATGTAATGATGAAGGTGCTGATGGGTATGATGGTGATGGTGATGATGAAGATTTTTCTTTTCAGTTGCGTTTTGGGGAGACATTGCGTTGGACGAGGAGGATCTGCGGATGTTTCAGATCGACAGGACAATAGACGTGACACAACACACACACACTCCCTCACACACTCCCTCACACACTCACACACACTCTCACACACACACTCACACACACTCCAGACAAGGACAAACGACTGGTGAGTCTTTTTGTCTGTCTGCCTCCTTCCCTGTCTGTCTGTCTGTCTGTCTGTTTGTCTGTCTGCCTCCTTCCCTGTCTGTCTGTCTGCCTCCTTCCCTGTCTGTCTGTTTGTCTGTCTGTCTGTCTGTAGCCTTGTCTGTCTGAGGGAGGGATAAGAGGAGAGGGAAGGAGAGAGGGAGGGAGGGATGAGAGGAGAGGGAAGGATGAGAGGAGAGGGAAGGAGAGAGGGAGGGAAGGAGAGAGGGAGGGAGAGGAGAGGAGGAGAGGGAAGGAATATAATACACACAGTCATATAATACACACAGTCATATAATACACACAGTTTATTTAATTTACCAGATTGGAAACATTTGTTGTGGTATTATTATGTTTTACTATTTCAATGAGGGTGTCTGATTTCAGTGTATTGTTAGTTGTTCAGGATAGAGGTCTGTAGTATCTGGGGTTTAAAGTACTTTAGTCGTTTTATTTGTATCTTAACTTTAAATATTTATATTTTTGACAACTTTTACTTTTACTTCAACACATTCCTAAAGATTAGTTTAGCTGGCGTGAGAGAGAGAGAGAGAGAGAGAGAGAGAGAGAGAGAGAGAGAGAGAGAGAGAGAGAGAGAGAGAGAGAGAGAGAGAGAGAGAGAGAGAGAGAGAGAGAGAGAGAGAGAGTGGCTATATAACCGACAACCGGCGTTAGTGGAAAACACTGATTCAGAGAGAGAGCTATGAAATAAATCGAGAAGATATAATCTAATAATCTAATATAATCGTGTGTGTGTGTGTGTGTGTGTGTGTGTGTGTGTGTGTGTGTGTGTATGTGTGTGTGTGTGTGTGTGTGTGTGTGTGTGTGTGTGTGTGTGTGTGTGTGTGTGTATGTGTGTGTGTGTATCTATGGGGAGGGTGGTGTAGAGGAACATATCATCTCAAAGAAGAAAGGATTGTTCCTCCTCCTCCTGGACAAAATACGGAGGTTTGGCTTCGGTACGACACCTGGTTACCAAGGCAGCACACTACACACCTGGTTACCAAGGCAACGGCTACTGTTGCTTCATAGTAAACTAGCATTCGGAAAGTATTCAGACCCCTTGACTTGTTTTTTTCACATTTTGTTACGTATTCTAAAATGGATTAAATACACGTTTTTTCCCTCATCAATAAAGCATAAAGACAAAGCGAAAACAGGTTTTTGGGAAAGTTTAGTTTATTTTTGGCAAATTTAGTAAAATAATAAAAAACACTAATAACTTTTTTACATAAGTATTCAGACCCTATGAGACTCGAAATTGTTCCCATTGATCATTTATTTATCTAATTAGTAACTAGGCGAGTCAGTTAACCTCTAGCGACGAGCAATCCCGTATCCGGGAGCGTAATCATAGCCTCAAGCTCATTACCATAACGCAACGCTTCCTATTCATGAAAATCGCAAATTAAATAAATATATTCAAACACAAGCTTAGCCTTTTGTTAACAACACTGTCATCTCAGATTTTCAAAATATGCTTTTCAACCAAAGCTACACAAGCATTTGTGTAAGAGTATTGATAGCCTAGCATAGCATTAAGCCTAGCATTCAGCAGGCAACATTTTCACAAAAACAAGAAAAGCATTAAAATAAAATTATTTACCTTTGAAGAACTTCGGATGTTTTCAATGACGAGACTCTTTTCCAAAAATATTATTTGTGTAGACGAAATAGCTCCGTTTTGTTCATCACGTTTGGCTAAGAAAAAGACCGGAAAATGCAGTCACTTACAACGCCAAACTTTTTTCCAAATTAGCTTCATAATATCGACAGAAACATGGCAAACGTTGTTTATAATCAATCCTCAAGGTGTTTTTCACATATCTATTCAATAATCTATCAGTGGTGGCAGTTGGCTTCTCATTAGAAGCAAACGGAAAAATACTGCAGCTGGAGATTACGCAATAATTGCAACGGAGGACACCAAGCGACCACCTAGTAGATGTAGTCTCTTATGGTCAATCTTCCAATGATATGCCTACAAATACGTCACAATGCTGCAGACACCTTGGGGAAAGCGTGAAAAACATAAGCTGACCTTCACAGCCATATAAGGGGTCATTGGAATGAGGCGGTTTAAAAAAATGCGGCACTTCCTGATTGGATTTTTATCTGGGTTTTTTCTGTAACATCAGTTCTGTGGCACTCACAGACAATATCTTTGCAGTTTTGGAAACGTCAGAGTGTTTTCTTTCCAAAGCTGTCAATTATATGCATAGTCGAGCATCTTTTCGTGACAAAATATCTTGTTTAAAACGGGAACTTTTTTCATCCAAAAATTAAAAGAGCGCCCCCTATATCGAAGAAGTTAAGAACAAATTCTTATTTTCAATGACAGCTTAGGAACAGTGGGTTGCCTGTTCAGGGGCAGAACGACACAACGACCTCGTCAGCTCGGGGATTTGAACATGCAACCTTTCAGTTGCTAGTCCAACGCTCTAACCACTAGGCTACCCTGCCGCCCCAAATATGGCACTCCCAACCATGGCCGGTTGTGATTCGAACCTGGGTTTCTGTAGTGATGCCTCTAGCACTGAGACGCAGTGCCTTAGACCGCTGCACCACTAGGGAGCTCTTGAGATGTTTCTACAACTTGATTGGAGTCCACCTGTGGTAAATTAAATTGATTGGACATGATTTGGAAAGGCACACACCTGTCTATATAAGGTCCCACAGTTGACAGTGCATGTCAGAGCAAAACCAAGTCATGAGGTCGAAGGAAATGTCCGTAGAGCTTCGAGACGGGATTGTGTTGAAGCACAGATCTGGGAAAGGGTACTAAAAAATGAACCACCAAGACTCTTCCTAGAGCTGGCTGCATGGACAAACTGAGCAACCGGAGGAGAAGGGCCTTGGTCAGGGAGATGACCAAGAACCTGATGGTCACTCTGACAGAGCTCCAGAGTTCCTCTGTGGAGACGGGAGAACCTTCCAGAAGGACAACCATCTCTTTTTCAAGAGCGTCCTGGCCGAGACAGGAAGCACCAAGTCATTACACAATTACAGACAGACGACATGAAAAACTACTGGTAATCTAGTAAAACAAACTGAGAATTCACAAGAGTAAAACAAAATCATAAAACAGCTAATTAAAAACATTGACAGGTCAGGGAATCAGCCTCAAAATTCTTCATCAATGATTTAAAAATTTTGTAAGGCGTTCCAAGACGATGGCGCAGAGGACATAAAAGCCCTTTTACCAAATTCAGTTCGGACATTTGGAACAGTTAGCAGGATAAAGTCCAGTGAACGAAGAGAGACACCACATTTCTGAACAATAAAAATGGCCAAATAAAAAGGTAGTAATCCCAAAATGGCTTTGTAAATAAAAGTATACCAGTGACTGAGCCTACGAGTGACTAGAGGAGGGGTCTATAACAGCCAATCACAGCCAATCACAGATACAGAGAGCAGAGGGGGGGTCTATAACAGCCAATCACAGATACAGAGAGCAGAGGGGGGCCTATAACAGCCAATCACAGATACAGAGAGCAGAGGGGGTCTATAACAGCCAATCACAGATACAGAGAGCAGAGGGGGGGTCTATAACAGCTATTCACAGATACAGAGAGCAGAGGGGGGGGGGGGGGTCTATAACAGCCAATCACAGATACAGAGAGCAGAGGGGGGTCTATAACAGCCAATCACAGATACAGAGAGCAGAGGGGGTCTATAACAGCCAATCACAGATACAGAGAGCAGAGGGGGGGTCTATAACAGCCAATCACAGTTATAGAGGGGAGGTCTATAACAGCCAATCACAGTTAGAGACCCTTTGAAACCCCAGAAAGAAATTCCAACTGTTTACAAATAGTTTCAGACTTTCTCACACTTACAGGGAATTTAGTCTTTACATATATAGCCACACTTACAGGGAATTTAGTCTTTACATATATAGCCACACTTACAGGGAATTTAGTCTTTACATATATAGCCACACTTACAGGGAATTTAGTCTTTACATATATAGCCACACTTACAGGGAATTTAGTCTTTACATATATAGCCACACTTACAGGGAATTTAGTCTTTACATATATAGCCACACTTACAGGGAATTTAGTCTTTACATATATAGCCACACTTACAGGGAATTTAGTCTTTACATATATAGCCACACTTACAGGGAATTTAGTCTTTACATATATAGCCACACTTACAGGGAATTTAGTCTTTACATATATAGCCACACTTACAGGGAATTTAGTCTTTACATATATAGCAACACTTACAGGGAATTTAGTCTTGACATATATAGCCACACTTACAGGGAATTTAGTCTTGACATATATAGCAACACTTACAGGGAATTTAGTCTTGACATATATAGCCACACTTACAGGGAATTTAGTCTTGACATATATAGCCACACTTACAGGGAATTTAGTCTTTACATATATAGCCACACTTACAGGGAATTTAGTCTTTACACATATAGCCACACTTACAGGGAATTTAGTCTTTACATATATAGCCACACTTACAGGGAATTTAGTCTTTACATATATAGCCACACTTACAGGGAATTTAGTCTTTACATATATAGCCACACTTACAGGGAATTTAGTCTTTACACAGCCCCACTTACAGGGAATTTAGTCTTTACATATATAGCCCCACTTACAGGGAATTTAGTCTTTACATATATAGCCACACTTACAGGGAATTTAGTCTTTACATATATAGCCACACTTACAGGGAATTTAGTCTTTACATATATAGCCACACTTACAGGGAATTTAGTCTTTACACAGCCCCACTTACAGGGAATTTAGTCTTTACATATATAGCCCCACTTACAGGGAATTTAGTCTTTACATATATAGCCACACTTACAGGGAATTTAGTCTTTACACATATATAGCCACACTTACAGGGAATTTAGTCTTGACATATATAGCCACACTTACAGGGAATTTAGTCTTTACATATATAGCCACACTTACAGGGAATTTAGTCTTGACATATATAGCCACACTTACAGGGAATTTAGTCTTTACATATATAGCCACACTTACAGGGAATTTAGTCTTGACATATATAGCCACACTTACAGGGAATGTAGTCTTGACATATATAGCCACACTTACAGGGAATTTAGTCTTTACACAGCCCCACTTACAGGGAATTTAGTCTTTACATATATAGCCCCACTTACAGGGAATTTAGTCTTTACATATATAGCCACACTTACAGGGAATTTAGTCTTGACATATATAGCCACACTTACAGGGAATTTAGTCTTTACATATATAGCCACACTTACAGGGAATTTAGTCTTGACATATATAGCCACACTTACAGGGAATGTAGTCTTGACATATATAGCCACACTTACAGTGAATTTAGTCTTTACACAGCCCCACTTACAGGGAATTTAGTCTTTACATATATAGCCCCACTTACAGGGAATTTAGTCTTTACATATATAGCCCCACTTACAGGGAATTTAGTCTTTACATATATAGCCACACTTACAGGGAATTTAGTCTTTACATATATAGCCACACTTACAGGGAATTTAGTCTTCACACATATATAGCCACACTTACAGGGAATTTAGTCTTTACACATATAGCCCCACTTACAGGGAATTTAGTCTTTACACATATATAGCCACACTTACAGGGAATTTAGTCTTTACATATATAGCCACACTTACAGGGAATTTAGTCTTTACATATATAGCCACACTTACAGGGAATTTAGTCTTTACATATATAGCCACACTTACAGGGAATTTAGTCTTTACATATATAGCCACACTTACAGGGAATTTAGTCTTTACATATATAGCAACACTTACAGGGAATTTAGTCTTGACATATATAGCCACACTTACAGGGAATTTAGTCTTGACATATATAGCAACACTTACAGGGAATTTAGTCTTGACATTTATAGCCACACTTACAGGGAATTTAGTCTTGACATATATAGCCACACTTACAGGGAATTTAGTCTTTACATATATAGCCACACTTACAGGGAATTTAGTCTTTACACATATAGCCACACTTACAGGGAATTTAGTCTTTACATATATAGCCACACTTACAGGGAATTTAGTCTTTACATATATAGCCACACTTACAGGGAATTTAGTCTTTACATATATAGCCACACTTACAGGGAATT
Source organism: Oncorhynchus mykiss (assembly GCF_013265735.2). Lineage (NCBI taxonomy): Eukaryota > Metazoa > Chordata > Actinopteri > Salmoniformes > Salmonidae > Oncorhynchus > Oncorhynchus mykiss. The sequence continues at coordinate 1,826,002 of NW_023493659.1, forward strand.
TAGTCTTTACACAGCCCCACTTACAGGGAATTTAGTCTTTACATATATAGCCCCACTTACAGGGAATTTAGTCTTTACATATATAGCCACACTTACAGGGAATTTAGTCTTTACATATATAGCCACACTTGCAGGGAATTTAGTCTTTACATATATAGCCACACTTACAGGGAATTTAGTCTTTACACAGCCCCACTTACAGGGAATTTAGTCTTTACATATATAGCCCCACTTACAGGGAATTTAGTCTTTACATATATAGCCACACTTACAGGGAATTTAGTCTTTACACATATATAGCCACACTTACAGGGAATTTAGTCTTGACATATATAGCCACACTTACAGGGAATTTAGTCTTTACATATATAGCCACACTTACAGGGAATTTAGTCTTGACATATATAGCCACACTTACAGGGAATTTAGTCTTTACATATATAGCCACACTTACAGGGAATTTAGTCTTGACATATATAGCCACACTTACAGGGAATGTAGTCTTGACATATATAGCCACACTTACAGGGAATTTAGTCTTTACACAGCCCCACTTACAGGGAATTTAGTCTTTACATATATAGCCCCACTTACAGGGAATTTAGTCTTTACATATATAGCCACACTTACAGGGAATTTAGTCTTGACATATATAGCCACACTTACAGGGAATTTAGTCTTTACATATATAGCCACACTTACAGGGAATTTAGTCTTGACATATATAGCCACACTTACAGGGAATGTAGTCTTGACATATATAGCCACACTTACAGGGAATTTAGTCTTTACACAGCCCCACTTACAGGGAATTTAGTCTTTACATATATAGCCCCACTTACAGGGAATTTAGTCTTTACATATATAGCCCCACTTACAGGGAATTTAGTCTTTACATATATAGCCACACTTACAGGGAATTTAGTCTTTACATATATAGCCACACTTACAGGGAATTTAGTCTTCACACATATATAGCCACACTTACAGGGAATTTAGTCTTTACACATATAGCCCCACTTACAGGGAATTTAGTCTTTACACATATATAGCCACACTTACAGGGAATTTAGTCTTTACATATATAGCCACACTTACAGGGAATTTAGTCTTTACATATATAGCCACACTTACAGGGAATTTAGTCTTTACATATATAGCCACACTTACAGGGAATTTAGTCTTTACATATATAGCCACACTTACAGGGAATTTAGTCTTTACATATATAGCCACACTTACAGGGAATTTAGTCTTTACATATATAGCCACACTTACAGGGAATTTAGTCTTTACATATATAGCCACACTTACAGGGAATTTAGTCTTTACATATATAGCCACACTTACAGGGAATTTAGTCTTTACATATATAGCCACACTTACAGGGAATTTAGTCTTTACATATATAGCCACACTTACAGGGAATTTAGTCTTTACATATATAGCCACACTTACAGGGAATTTAGTCTTTACATATATAGCCACACTTACAGGGAATTTAGTCTTTACATATATAGCCACACTTACAGGGAATTTAGTCTTTACATATATAGCCACACTTACAGGGAATTTAGTCTTTACATATATAGCCACACTTACAGGGAATTTAGTCTTTACATATATAGCCACACTTACAGGGAATTTAGTCTTTACATATATAGCAACACTTACAGGGAATTTAGTCTTGACATATATAGCCACACTTACAGGGAATTTAGTCTTTACATATATAGCAACACTTACAGGGAATTTAGTCTTGACATATATAGCCACACTTACAGGGAATTTAGTCTTGACATATATAGCCACACTTACAGGGAATTTAGTCTTTACATATATAGCCACACTTACAGGGAATTTAGTCTTTACACATATAGCCACACTTACAGGGAATTTAGTCTTTACATATATAGCCACACTTACAGGGAATTTAGTCTTTACATATATAGCCACACTTACAGGGAATTTAGTCTTTACATATATAGCCACACTTACAGGGAATTTAGTCTTTACACAGCCCCACTTACAGGGAATTTAGTCTTTACATATATAGCCCCACTTACAGGGAATTTAGTCTTTACATATATAGCCACACTTACAGGGAATTTAGTCTTTACATATATAGCCACACTTACAGGGAATTTAGTCTTTACATATATAGCCACACTTACAGGGAATTTAGTCTTTACACAGCCCCACTTACAGGGAATTTAGTCTTTACATATATAGCCACACTTACAGGGAATTTAGTCTTCACACATATATAGCCACACTTACAGGGAATTTAGTCTTGACATATATAGCCACACTTACAGGGAATTTAGTCTTGACATATATAGCCACACTTACAGGGAATTTAGTCTTTACATATATAGCCACACTTACAGGGAATTTAGTCTTTACACATATAGCCACACTTACAGGGAATTTAGTCTTTACATATATAGCCACACTTACAGGGAATTTAGTCTTTACATATATAGCCACACTTACAGGGAATTTAGTCTTTACATATATAGCCACACTTACAGGGAATTTAGTCTTTACACAGCCCCACTTACAGGGAATTTAGTCTTTACATATATAGCCCCACTTACAGGGAATTTAGTCTTTACATATATAGCCACACTTACAGGGAATTTAGTCTTTACATATATAGCCACACTTACAGGGAATTTAGTCTTTACATATATAGCCACACTTACAGGGAATTTAGTCTTTACACAGCCCCACTTACAGGGAATTTAGTCTTTACATATATAGCCCCACTTACAGGGAATTTAGTCTTTACATATATAGCCACACTTACAGGGAATTTAGTCTTTACACATATATAGCCACACTTACAGGGAATTTAGTCTTGACATATATAGCCACACTTACAGGGAATTTAGTCTTTACATATATAGCCACACTTACAGGGAATTTAGTCTTGACATATATAGCCACACTTACAGGGAATTTAGTCTTTACATATATAGCCACACTTACAGGGAATTTAGTCTTGACATATATAGCCACACTTACAGGGAATGTAGTCTTGACATATATAGCCACACTTACAGGGAATTTAGTCTTTACACAGCCCCACTTACAGGGAATTTAGTCTTTACATATATAGCCCCACTTACAGGGAATTTAGTCTTTACATATATAGCCACACTTACAGGGAATTTAGTCTTGACATATATAGCCACACTTACAGGGAATTTAGTCTTTACATATATAGCCACACTTACAGGGAATTTAGTCTTGACATATATAGCCACACTTACAGGGAATGTAGTCTTGACATATATAGCCACACTTACAGTGAATTTAGTCTTTACACAGCCCCACTTACAGGGAATTTAGTCTTTACATATATAGCCCCACTTACAGGGAATTTAGTCTTTACATATATAGCCCCACTTACAGGGAATTTAGTCTTTACATATATAGCCACACTTACAGGGAATTTAGTCTTTACATATATAGCCACACTTACAGGGAATTTAGTCTTCACACATATATAGCCACACTTACAGGGAATTTAGTCTTTACACATATAGCCCCACTTACAGGGAATTTAGTCTTTACACATATATAGCCACACTTACAGGGAATTTAGTCTTTACATATATAGCCACACTTACAGGGAATTTAGTCTTTACATATATAGCCACACTTACAGGGAATTTAGTCTTTACATATATAGCCACACTTACAGGGAATTTAGTCTTTACATATATAGCCACACTTACAGGGAATTTAGTCTTTACATATATAGCAACACTTACAGGGAATTTAGTCTTGACATATATAGCCACACTTACAGGGAATTTAGTCTTGACATATATAGCAACACTTACAGGGAATTTAGTCTTGACATTTATAGCCACACTTACAGGGAATTTAGTCTTGACATATATAGCCACACTTACAGGGAATTTAGTCTTTACATATATAGCCACACTTACAGGGAATTTAGTCTTTACACATATAGCCACACTTACAGGGAATTTAGTCTTTACATATATAGCCACACTTACAGGGAATTTAGTCTTTACATATATAGCCACACTTACAGGGAATTTAGTCTTTACATATATAGCCACACTTACAGGGAATTTAGTCTTTACACAGCCCCACTTACAGGGAATTTAGTCTTTACATATATAGCCCCACTTACAGGGAATTTAGTCTTTACATATATAGCCACACTTACAGGGAATTTAGTCTTTACATATATAGCCACACTTGCAGGGAATTTAGTCTTTACATATATAGCCACACTTACAGGGAATTTAGTCTTTACACAGCCCCACTTACAGGGAATTTAGTCTTTACATATATAGCCCCACTTACAGGGAATTTAGTCTTTACATATATAGCCACACTTACAGGGAATTTAGTCTTTACACATATATAGCCACACTTACAGGGAATTTAGTCTTGACATATATAGCCACACTTACAGGGAATTTAGTCTTTACATATATAGCCACACTTACAGGGAATTTAGTCTTGACATATATAGCCACACTTACAGGGAATTTAGTCTTTACATATATAGCCACACTTACAGGGAATTTAGTCTTGACATATATAGCCACACTTACAGGGAATGTAGTCTTGACATATATAGCCACACTTACAGGGAATTTAGTCTTTACACAGCCCCACTTACAGGGAATTTAGTCTTTACATATATAGCCCCACTTACAGGGAATTTAGTCTTTACATATATAGCCACACTTACAGGGAATTTAGTCTTGACATATATAGCCACACTTACAGGGAATTTAGTCTTTACATATATAGCCACACTTACAGGGAATTTAGTCTTGACATATATAGCCACACTTACAGGGAATGTAGTCTTGACATATATAGCCACACTTACAGGGAATTTAGTCTTTACACAGCCCCACTTACAGGGAATTTAGTCTTTACATATATAGCCCCACTTACAGGGAATTTAGTCTTTACATATATAGCCCCACTTACAGGGAATTTAGTCTTTACATATATAGCCACACTTACAGGGAATTTAGTCTTTACATATATAGCCACACTTACAGGGAATTTAGTCTTCACACATATATAGCCACACTTACAGGGAATTTAGTCTTTACACATATAGCCCCACTTACAGGGAATTTAGTCTTTACACATATATAGCCACACTTACAGGGAATTTAGTCTTTACATATATAGCCACACTTACAGGGAATTTAGTCTTTACATATATAGCCACACTTACAGGGAATTTAGTCTTTACATATATAGCCACACTTACAGGGAATTTAGTCTTTACATATATAGCCACACTTACAGGGAATTTAGTCTTTACATATATAGCCACACTTACAGGGAATTTAGTCTTTACATATATAGCCACACTTACAGGGAATTTAGTCTTTACATATATAGCCACACTTACAGGGAATTTAGTCTTTACATATATAGCCACACTTACAGGGAATTTAGTCTTTACATATATAGCCACACTTACAGGGAATTTAGTCTTTACATATATAGCCACACTTACAGGGAATTTAGTCTTTACATATATAGCCACACTTACAGGGAATTTAGTCTTTACATATATAGCCACACTTACAGGGAATTTAGTCTTTACATATATAGCCACACTTACAGGGAATTTAGTCTTTACATATATAGCCACACTTACAGGGAATTTAGTCTTTACATATATAGCCACACTTACAGGGAATTTAGTCTTTACATATATAGCCACACTTACAGGGAATTTAGTCTTTACATATATAGCAACACTTACAGGGAATTTAGTCTTGACATATATAGCCACACTTACAGGGAATTTAGTCTTTACATATATAGCAACACTTACAGGGAATTTAGTCTTGACATATATAGCCACACTTACAGGGAATTTAGTCTTGACATATATAGCCACACTTACAGGGAATTTAGTCTTTACATATATAGCCACACTTACAGGGAATTTAGTCTTTACACATATAGCCACACTTACAGGGAATTTAGTCTTTACATATATAGCCACACTTACAGGGAATTTAGTCTTTACATATATAGCCACACTTACAGGGAATTTAGTCTTTACATATATAGCCACACTTACAGGGAATTTAGTCTTTACACAGCCCCACTTACAGGGAATTTAGTCTTTACATATATAGCCCCACTTACAGGGAATTTAGTCTTTACATATATAGCCACACTTACAGGGAATTTAGTCTTTACATATATAGCCACACTTACAGGGAATTTAGTCTTTACATATATAGCCACACTTACAGGGAATTTAGTCTTTACACAGCCCCACTTACAGGGAATTTAGTCTTTACATATATAGCCCCACTTACAGGGAATTTAGTCTTTACATATATAGCCACACTTACAGGGAATTTAGTCTTTACACATATATAGCCACACTTACAGGGAATTTAGTCTTTACATATATAGCCACACTTACAGGGAATTTAGTCTTTACACATATATAGCCACACTTACAGGGAATTTAGTCTTTACACATATAGCCCCACTTACAGGGAATTTAGTCTTTACATATATAGCCACACTTACAGGGAATTTAGTATTGACATATATAGCCACACTTACAGGGAATTTAGTCTTTACATATATAGCCACACTTACAGGGAATTTAGTCTTGACATATATAGCCACACTTACAGGGAATGTAGTCTTGACATATATAGCCACACTTACAGGGGATTTAGTCTTTACACAGCCCCACTTACAGGGAATTTAGTCTTTACATATATAGCCCCACTTACAGGGAATTTAGTCTTTACATATATAGCCACACTTACAGGGAATTTAGTCTTTACATATATAGCCACACTTACAGGGAATTTAGTCTTCACACATATATAGCCACACTTACAGGGAATTTAGTCTTTACACATATAGCCCCACTTACAGGGAATTTAGTCTTTACACATATATAGCCACACTTACAGGGAATTTAGTCTTTACATATATAGCCACACTTACAGGGAATTTAGTCTTTACATGTATAGCCACACTTACAGGGAATTTAGTCTTTACATATATAGCCACACTTACAGGGAATTTAGTCTTTACATATATAGCCACACTTACAGGGAATTTAGTCTTGACATATATAGCCACACTTACAGGGAATTTAGTCTTTACACATATAGCCCCACTTACAGGGAATTTAGTCTTTACATGTATAGCCACACTTACAGGGAATTTAGTCTTTACATATATAGCCACACTTACAGGGAATTTAGTCTTTACATATATAGCCACACCCCCACCTTTCTAAACTCGATCAGTGCGATACACATTGTAACCATTTATACAAATCCTTATCAAAAACAGACTTGCTGAGCCAGGTTTCAGAAAACACAATTACATCAGCATCAGTGGATTTAGCCCAAATCCTAAACCTCATCAATTTTTGACAACAGGCTGCGTACATTTAAATGAAAAATACCAAAACCAGATCTTGATTTAAAATCAGAGGCGGTTTGGAGACATATCAGGGCCAGGGTTAGGTTGTAGGGGGTTTGGAGACATTGCATATCAGGGCCAGGGTTAGGTTGCAGGGGGTTTGGAGACATTGCATATCAGGGCCAGGGTTAGGTTGCAGGGGGTTTGGAGACATTGCATATCAGGGTCAGGGTTAGGTTGCAGGGGGTTTGGAGACATTGCATATCAGGGCCAGGGTTAGGTTGCAGGGGGTTTGGAGACATTGCATATCAGGGCCAGGGTTAGGTTGCAGGCGGTTTGGAGACATTGCATATCAGGGCCAGGGTTAGGTTGCAGGGGGTTTGGAGACATTGCATATCAGGGCCAGGGTTAGGTTGCAGGGGGTTTGGAGACATTGCATATCAGGGCCAGGGTTAGGTTGCAGGGGGTTTGGAGACATTGCATATCAGGGTCAGGGTTAGGTTGCAGGGGGTTTGGAGACATTGCATATCAGGGCCAGGGTTAGGTTGCAGGGGGTTTGGAGACATTGCATATCAGGGTCAGGGTTAGGTTGCAGGGGGTTTGGAGACATTGCATATCAGGGCCAGGGTTAGGTTGCAGGCGGTTTGGAGACATATCAGGGCCAGGGTTAGGTTGCAGGTGGTTTGGAGACATTGCATATCAGGGCCAGGGTTAGGTTGCAGGGAGTTTGGAGACATATCAGGGCCAGGGTTAGGTTGCAGGGGGTTTGGAGACATATCAGGGCCAGGGTTAGGTTGCAGGGGGTTTGGAGACGTTGCATATCAGGGCCAGGGTTAGGTTGCAGGGGGTTTGGAGACATTGTATATCAGGGCCAGGGTTAGGTTGCAGGGGGTTTGGAGACATTGCATATCAGGGCCAGGGTTAGGTTGCAGGGGGTTTGGAGACATTGCATATCAGGGCCAGGGTTAGGTTGCAGGGGGTTTGGAGACATATCAGGGCCAGGGTTAGGTTGCAGGGGGTTTGGAGACATATCAGGGCCAGGGTTAGGTTGCAGGGGGTTTGGAGACATTGCATATCAGGGCCAGGGTTAGGTTGCAGGGGGTTTGGAGACATTGTATATCAGGGCCAGGGTTAGGTTGCAGGGGGTTTGGAGACATTGCATATCAGGGTCAGGGTTAGGTTGCAGGGGGTTTGGAGACATTGCATATCAGGGCCAGGGTTAGGTTGCAGGGGGTTTTCAGACATTTCAGGGCCAGGGTTAGGTTGCAGGGGGGTTGGAGACATATCAGGGCCAGGGTTAGGTTGCAGGGGGTTTGGAGACATTGCATATCAGGGCCAGGGTTAGGTTGCAGGGGGTTTGGAGACATTGCATATCAGGGCCAGGGTTAGGTTGCAGGGGGTTTGGAGACATATCAGGGTCAGGGTTAGGTTGCAGGGGTTTGGAGACATTTCAGGGCCAGGGTTAGGTTGCAGGGGGTTTGGAGGCATTGTATATCAGGGCCAGGGTTAGGTTGCAGGGGGTTTGGAGACATTGCATATCAGGGCCAGGGTTAGGTTGCAGGGGGTTTGGAGACATTGCATATCAGGGTCAGGGTTAGGTTGCAGGGGATTTGGAGACATTTCAGAGCCAGGGTTAGGTTGCAGGGGGTTTGGAGACATTGCATATCAGGGCCAGGGTTAGGTTGCAGGGGGTCTGGAGACATTGCATATCAGGGCCAGGGTTAGGTTGCAGGGGGTTTGGAGACATTGCATATCAGGGCCACGGTTAGGTTGCAGGGGGTTTGGAGACATATCAGGGCCAGGGTTAGGTTGCAGGGGGTTTGGAGACATTGCATATCAGGGCCAGGGTTAGGTTGCAGGGGGTTTGGAGACATTGCATATCAGGGCCAGGGTTAGGTTGCAGGGGGTTTGGAGACATTGCATATCAGGGCCAGGGTTAGGTTGCAGGGGTTTGGAGACATTATATATCAGGGCCAGGGTTAGGTTGCAGGGGGTTTGGAGACATTGCATATCAGGGCCAGGGTTAGGTTGCAGGGGGTTTGGAGACATTGCATATCAGGGCCAGGGTTAGGTTGCAGGGGGTTTGGAGATATTGCATATCAGGACCAGGGTTAGGTTGCAGGGGGTTTGGAGACATTGCATATCAGGGTCAGGGTTAGGTTGCAGGGGGTTTGGAGACATTGCATATCAGGGCCAGGGTTAGGTTGCAGGGGGTTTTGAGACATATCAGGGTTAGGTTGCAGGGGGTTTGGAGACATATCAGGTTTAGGTTGCAGGGGGTTTGGAGACATTGCATATCAGGGCCAGGGTTAGGTTGCAGGGGGTTTGGAGACATTGCATATCAGGGCCAGGGTTAGGTTGCAGGGGGTTTGGAGACATTGCATATCAGGGCCAGGGTTAGGTTGCAGGGGGTTTGGAGTCATTGCATATCAGGGCCAGGGTTAGGTTGCAGGGGGTTTGGAGACATTGCATATCAGGGCCAGGGTTAGGTTGCAGGGGGTTTTCAGACATTTCAGGGCCAGGGTTAGGTTGCAGGGGGTTTGGAGACATATCAGGGCCAGGGTTAGGTTGCAGGGGGTTTGGAGACATTGCATATCAGGGCCAGGGTTAGGTTGCAGGGGGTTTGGAGATATTGCATATCAGGGCCAGGGTTAGGTTGCAGGGGGTTTGGAGACATTGCATATCAGGGTCAGGGTTAGGTTGCAGGGGGTTTGGAGACATATCAGGGTTAGGTTGCAGGGGGTTTGCAGACATTGCATATCAGGGCCAGGGTTAGGTTGCAGGGGGTTTGGAGACATTGCATATCAGGGCCAGGGTTAGGTTGCAGGGGGTTTGGAGATATTGCATATCAGGGCCAGGGTTAGGTTGCAGGGGGTTTGGAGACATTGCATATCAGGGTCAGGGTTAGGTTGCAGGGGGTTTGGAGACATTGCATATCAGGGCCAGGGTTAGGTTGCAGGGGGTTTGGAGACATTTCAGGGTTAGGTTGCAGGGGGTTTGGAGACATATCAGGGTTAGGTTGCAGGGGGTTTGGAGACATATCAGGGTTAGGTTGCAGGGGGTTTGGAGACATTGCATATCAGGGCCAGGGTTAGGTTGCAGGGGGTTTGGAGTCATTGCATATCAGGGCCAGGGTTAGGTTGCAGGGGGTTTTCAGACATTTCAGGGCCAGGGTTAGGTTGCAGGGGGTTTGGAGACATATCAGGGCCAGGGTTAGGTTGCAGGGGGTTTGGAGACATATCAGGGCCAGGGTTAGGTTGCAGGGGGTTTGGAGACATTGCATATCAGGGCCAGGGTTAGGTTGCAGGGGGTTTGGAGATATTGCATATCAGGGCCAGGGTTAGGTTGCAGGGGGTTTGGAGACATTGCATATCAGGGTCAGGGTTAGGTTGCAGGAGGTTTGGAGACATTGCATATCAGGGCCAGGGTTAGGTTGCAGGGGGTTTGGAGACATATCAGGGCCAGGGTTAGGTTGCAGGGGGTTTGGAGACATTGCATATCAGGGCCAGGGTTAGGTTGCAGGGGGTTTGGAGACATATCAGGGCCAGGGTTAGGTTGCAGGGGGTTTGGAGACATATCAGGGCCAGGGTTAGGTTGCAGGGGGTTTGGAGACATATCAGGGCCAGGGTTAGGTTGCAGGGGGTTTGGAGACATATCAGGGCCAGGGTTAGGTTGCAGGGGGTTTGGAGACATTGCATATCAGGGCCAGGGTTAGGTTGCAGGGGGTTTGGAGACATTGCATATCAGGGCCAGGGTTAGGTTGCAGGGGGTTTTCAGACATTTCAGGGCCAGGGTTAGGTTGCAGGGGGTTTGGAGACATTGCATATCAGGGCCAGGGTTAGGTTGCAGGGGGTTTGGAGACATTGCATATCAGGGCCAGGGTTAGGTTGCAGGGGGTTTTCAGACATTTCAGGGCCAGGGTTAGGTTGCAGGGGGTTTGGAGACATTGCATATCAGGGCCAGGGTTAGGTTGCAGGGGGTTTGGAGACATTGCATATCAGGGCCAGGGTTAGGTTGCAGGGGGTTTTCAGACATTTCAGGGCCAGGGTTAGGTTGCAGGGGGTTTGGAGACATATCAGGGCCAGGGTTAGGTTGCAGGGGGTTTGGAGACATTGCATATCAGGGCCAGGGTTAGGTTGCAGGGGGTTTGGAGATATTGCATATCAGGGCCAGGGTTAGGTTGCAGGGGGTTTGGAGACATTGCATATCAGGGTCAGGGTTAGGTTGCAGGGGGTTTGGAGACATATCAGGGTTAGGTTGCAGGGGGTTTGCAGACATTGCATATCAGGGCCAGGGTTAGGTTGCAGTGGGTTTGGAGACATTGCATATCAGGGCCAGGGTTAGGTTGCAGGGGGTTTGGAGACATATCAGGGTCAGGGTTAGGTTGCAGGGGTTTGGAGACATTTCAGGGCCAGGGTTAGGTTGCAGGGGGTTTGGAGGCATTGTATATCAGGGCCAGGGTTAGGTTGCAGGGGGTTTGGAGACATTGCATATCAGGGCCAGGGTTAGGTTGCAGGGGGTTTGGAGACATTGCATATCAGGGTCAGGGTTAGGTTGCAGGGGATTTGGAGACATTTCAGAGCCAGGGTTAGGTTGCAGGGGGTTTGGAGACATTGCATATCAGGGCCAGGGTTAGGTTGCAGGGGGTCTGGAGACATTGCATATCAGGGCCAGGGTTAGGTTGCAGGGGGTTTGGAGACATTGCATATCAGGGCCACGGTTAGGTTGCAGGGGGTTTGGAGACATATCAGGGCCAGGGTTAGGTTGCAGGGGGTTTGGAGACATTGCATATCAGGGCCAGGGTTAGGTTGCAGGGGGTTTGGAGACATTGCATATCAGGGCCAGGGTTAGGTTGCAGGGGGTTTGGAGACATTGCATATCAGGGCCAGGGTTAGGTTGCAGGGGTTTGGAGACATTATATATCAGGGCCAGGGTTAGGTTGCAGGGGGTTTGGAGACATTGCATATCAGGGCCAGGGTTAGGTTGCAGGGGGTTTGGAGACATTGCATATCAGGGCCAGGGTTAGGTTGCAGGGGGTTTGGAGATATTGCATATCAGGACCAGGGTTAGGTTGCAGGGGGTTTGGAGACATTGCATATCAGGGTCAGGGTTAGGTTGCAGGGGGTTTGGAGACATTGCATATCAGGGCCAGGGTTAGGTTGCAGGGGGTTTGGAGACATATCAGGGTTAGGTTGCAGGGGGTTTGGAGACATATCAGGTTTAGGTTGCAGGGGGTTTGGAGACATTGCATATCAGGGCCAGGGTTAGGTTGCAGGGGGTTTGGAGACATTGCATATCAGGGCCAGGGTTAGGTTGCAGGGGGTTTGGAGACATTGCATATCAGGGCCAGGGTTAGGTTGCAGGGGGTTTGGAGTCATTGCATATCAGGGCCAGGGTTAGGTTGCAGGGGGTTTGGAGACATTGCATATCAGGGCCAGGGTTAGGTTGCAGGGGGTTTTCAGACATTTCAGGGCCAGGGTTAGGTTGCAGGGGGTTTGGAGACATATCAGGGCCAGGGTTAGGTTGCAGGGGGTTTGGAGACATTGCATATCAGGGCCAGGGTTAGGTTGCAGGGGGTTTGGAGATATTGCATATCAGGGCCAGGGTTAGGTTGCAGGGGGTTTGGAGACATTGCATATCAGGGTCAGGGTTAGGTTGCAGGGGGTTTGGAGACATATCAGGGTTAGGTTGCAGGGGGTTTGCAGACATTGCATATCAGGGCCAGGGTTAGGTTGCAGGGGGTTTGGAGACATTGCATATCAGGGCCAGGGTTAGGTTGCAGGGGGTTTGGAGATATTGCATATCAGGGCCAGGGTTAGGTTGCAGGGGGTTTGGAGACATTGCATATCAGGGTCAGGGTTAGGTTGCAGGGGGTTTGGAGACATTGCATATCAGGGCCAGGGTTAGGTTGCAGGGGGTTTGGAGACATTTCAGGGTTAGGTTGCAGGGGGTTTGGAGACATATCAGGGTTAGGTTGCAGGGGGTTTGGAGACATATCAGGGTTAGGTTGCAGGGGGTTTGGAGACATTGCATATCAGGGCCAGGGTTAGGTTGCAGGGGGTTTGGAGTCATTGCATATCAGGGCCAGGGTTAGGTTGCAGGGGGTTTTCAGACATTTCAGGGCCAGGGTTAGGTTGCAGGGGGTTTGGAGACATATCAGGGCCAGGGTTAGGTTGCAGGGGGTTTGGAGACATATCAGGGCCAGGGTTAGGTTGCAGGGGGTTTGGAGACATTGCATATCAGGGCCAGGGTTAGGTTGCAGGGGGTTTGGAGATATTGCATATCAGGGCCAGGGTTAGGTTGCAGGGGGTTTGGAGACATTGCATATCAGGGTCAGGGTTAGGTTGCAGGAGGTTTGGAGACATTGCATATCAGGGCCAGGGTTAGGTTGCAGGGGGTTTGGAGACATATCAGGGCCAGGGTTAGGTTGCAGGGGGTTTGGAGACATTGCATATCAGGGCCAGGGTTAGGTTGCAGGGGGTTTGGAGACATATCAGGGCCAGGGTTAGGTTGCAGGGGGTTTGGAGACATATCAGGGCCAGGGTTAGGTTGCAGGGGGTTTGGAGACATATCAGGGCCAGGGTTAGGTTGCAGGGGGTTTGGAGACATATCAGGGCCAGGGTTAGGTTGCAGGGGGTTTGGAGACATTGCATATCAGGGCCAGGGTTAGGTTGCAGGGGGTTTGGAGACATTGCATATCAGGGCCAGGGTTAGGTTGCAGGGGGTTTTCAGACATTTCAGGGCCAGGGTTAGGTTGCAGGGGGTTTGGAGACATTGCATATCAGGGCCAGGGTTAGGTTGCAGGGGGTTTGGAGACATTGCATATCAGGGCCAGGGTTAGGTTGCAGGGGGTTTTCAGACATTTCAGGGCCAGGGTTAGGTTGCAGGGGGTTTGGAGACATTGCATATCAGGGCCAGGGTTAGGTTGCAGGGGGTTTGGAGACAATGCATATCAGGGCCAGGGTTAGGTTGCAGGGGGTTTTCAGACATTTCAGGGCCAGGGTTAGGTTGCAGGGGGTTTGGAGACATATCAGGGCCAGGGTTAGGTTGCAGGGGGTTTGGAGACATTGCATATCAGGGCCAGGGTTAGGTTGCAGGGGGTTTGGAGATATTGCATATCAGGGCCAGGGTTAGGTTGCAGGGGGTTTGGAGACATTGCATATCAAGGTCAGGGTTAGGTTGCAGGGGGTTTGGAGACATATCAGGGTTAGGTTGCAGGGGGTTTGCAGACATTGCATATCAGGGCCAGGGTTAGGTTGCAGGGGGTTTGGAGACATTGCATATCAGGGCCAGGGTTAGGTTGCAGGGGGTTTGGAGATATTGCATATCAGGGCCAGGGTTAGGTTGCAGGGGGTTTGGAGACATTGCATATCAGGGTCAGGGTTAGGTTGCAGGGGGTTTGGAGACATTGCATATCAGGGCCAGGGTTAGGTTGCAGGGGGTTTGGAGACATTTCAGGGTTAGGTTGCAGGGGGTTTGGAGACATATCAGGGTTAGGTTGCAGGGGGTTTGGAGACATATCAGGGTTAGGTTGCAGGGGGTTTGGAGACATTGCATATCAGGGCCAGGGTTAGGTTGCAGGGGGTTTTCAGACATTTCAGGGCCAGGGTTAGGTTGCAGGGGGTTTGGAGACATATCAGGGCCAGGGTTAGGTTGCAGGGGGTTTGGAGACATATCAGGGCCAGGGTTAGGTTGCAGGGGGTTTGGAGACATTGCATATCAGGGCCAGGGTTAGGTTGCAGGGGGTTTGGAGATATTGCATATCAGGGCCAGGGTTAGGTTGCAGGGGGTTTGGAGACATTGCATATCAGGGTCAGGGTTAGGTTGCAGGGGGTTTGGAGACATTGCATATCAGGGCCAGGGTTAGGTTGCAGGGGGTTTGGAGACATATCAGGGCCAGGGTTAGGTTGCAGGGGGTTTGGAGACATATCAGGGCCAGGGTTAGGTTGCAGGGGGTTTGGAGACATATCAGGGCCAGGGTTAGGTTGCAGGGGGTTTGGAGACATATCAGGGCCAGGGTTAGGTTGCAGGGGGTTTGGAGACATTGCATATCAGGGCCAGGGTTAGGTTGCAGGGGGTTTGGAGACATTGCATATCAGGGCCAGGGTTAGGTTGCAGGGGGTTTTCAGACATTTCAGGGCCAGGGTTAGGTTGCAGGGGGTTTGGAGACATTGCATATCAGGGCCAGGGTTAGGTTGCAGGGGGTTTGGAGACATTGCATATCAGGGCCAGGGTTAGGTTGCAGGGGGTTTTCAGACATTTCAGGGCCAGGGTTAGGTTGCAGGGGGTTTGGAGACATTGCATATCAGGGCCAGGGTTAGGTTGCAGGGGGTTTGGAGACATTGCATATCAGGGCCAGGGTTAGTTTGCAGGGGGTTTTCAGACATTTCAGGGCCAGGGTTAGGTTGCAGGGGGTTTGGAGACATATCAGGGCCAGGGTTAGGTTGCAGGGGGTTTGGAGACATTGCATATCAGGGCCAGGGTTAGGTTGCAGGGGGTTTGGAGATATTGCATATCAGGGCCAGGGTTAGGTTGCAGGGGGTTTGGAGACATTGCATATCAGGGTCAGGGTTAGGTTGCAGGGGGTTTGGAGACATATCAGGGTTAGGTTGCAGGGGGTTTGCAGACATTGCATATCAGGGCCAGGGTTAGGTTGCAGGGGGTTTGGAGACATTGCATATCAGGGCCAGGGTTAGGTTGCAGGGGGTTTGGAGATATTGCATATCAGGGCCAGGGTTAGGTTGCAGGGGGTTTGGAGACATTTCAGGGTTAGGTTGCAGGGGGTTTGGAGACATATCAGGGTTAGGTTGCAGGGGGTTTGGAGACATATCAGGGTTAGGTTGCAGGGGGTTTGGAGACATTGCATATCAGGGCCAGGGTTAGGTTGCAGGGGGTTTTCAGACATTTCAGGGCCAGGGTTAGGTTGCAGGGGGTTTGGAGACATATCAGGGCCAGGGTTAGGTTGCAGGGGGTTTGGAGACATATCAGGGCCAGGGTTAGGTTGCAGGGGGTTTGGAGACATTGCATATCAGGGCCAGGGTTAGGTTGCAGGGGGTTTGGAGATATTGCATATCAGGGCCAGGGTTAGGTTGCAGGGGGTTTGGAGACATTGCATATCAGGGTCAGGGTTAGGTTGCAGGGGGTTTGGAGACATTGCATATCAGGGCCAGGGTTAGGTTGCAGGGGGTTTGGAGACATATCAGGGCCAGGGTTAGGTTGCAGGGGGTTTGGAGACATTGCATATCAGGGCCAGGGTTAGGTTGCAGGGGGTTTGGAGACATTGCATATCAGGGTCAGGGTTAGGTTGCAGGGGGTTTTCAGACATTTCAGGGCCAGGGTTAGGTTGCAGGGGGTTTGGAGACATTGCATATCAGGGCCAGGGTTAGGTTGCAGGGGGTTTGGAGACATTGCATATCAGGGCCAGGGTTAGGTTGCAGGGGGTTTTCAGACATTTCAGGGCCAGGGTTAGGTTGCAGGGGGTTTGGAGACATTGCATATCAGGGCCAGGGTTAGGTTGCAGGGGGTTTGGAGACATAACAGGGCCAGGGTTAGGTTGCAGGGGGTTTGGAGACATTGCATATCAGGGCAAGGGTTAGGTTGCAGGGGGTTTGGAGACATATCAGGGCCAGGGTTAGGTTGCAGGGGGTTTGGAGACATATCAGGGCCAGGGTTAGGTTGCAGTGGGTTTGGAGACATATCAGGGCCAGGGTTAGGTTGCAGGGGGTTTGGAGACATATCAGGGCCAGGATTAGGTTGCAGGGGGTTTGGAGACATATCAGGGCCAGGGTTAGGTTGCAGGGGGTTTGGAGACATATTAGGGCCAGGGTTAGGTTGCAGGGGGTTTGGAGACATTGCATATCAGGGCCAGGGTTAGGTTGCAGGGGGTTTGGAGACATATCAGGGCCAGGGTTAGGTTGCAGGGGGTTTGGAGACATTGCATATCAGGGCCAGGGTTAGGTTGCAGGGGGTTTGGAGACATATCAGGGCCAGGGTTAGGTTGCAGGGGGTTTGGAGACATATCAGGGCCAGGGTTAGGTTGCAGGGGGTTTGGAGACATATCAGGGCCAGGGTTAGGTTGCAGGGGGTTTGGAGACATATCAGGGCCAGGGTTAGGTTGCAGGGTGTTTGGAGACATTGCATATCAGGGCCAGGGTTAGGTTGCAGGGGGTTTGGAGACATATCAGGGCCAGGGTTAGGTTGCAGGGGGTTTGGAGACATATCAGGGCCAGGGTTAGGTTGCAGGGGGTTTGGAGACATATCAGGGCCAGGGTTAGGTTGCAGGGGGTTTGGAGACATTGCATATCAGGGCCAGGGTTAGGTTGCAGGGGGTTTGGAGACATTGCATATCAGGGCCAGGGTTAGGTTGCAGGGGGTTTGGAGACATTGCATATCAGGGCCAGGGTTAGGTTGCAGGGGGTTTGGAGACATATCAGGGCCAGGGTTAGGTTGCAGGGGGTTTGGAGACATATCAGGGCCAGGGTTAGGTTGCAGGGGGTTTGGAGACATATCAGGGCCAGGGTTAGGTTGCAGGGGGTTTGAAGACATATCAGGGCCAGGGTTAGGTTGCAGGGGGTTTGGAGACATATCAGGGCCAGGGTTAGGTTGCAGGGGGTTTGGAGACATATCAGGGCCAGGGTTAGGTTGCAGGGAGTTTGGAGACATATCAGGGCCAGGGTTAGGTTGCAGGGGGTTTGGAGACATATCAGGGCCAGGGTTAGGTTGCAGGGGGTTTGGAGACATATCAGGGCCAGGGTTAGGTTGCAGGGGGTTTGGAGACATATCAGGGCCAGGGTTAGGTTGCAGGGGGTTTGGAGACATATCAGGGCCAGGGTTAGGTTGCAGGGGGTTTGGAGACATATCAGGGCCAGGGTTAGGTTGCAGGGGGTTTGGAGACATATCAGGGCCAGGGTTAGGTTGCAGGGGGTTTGGAGACATATCAGGGCCAGGGTTAGGTTGCAGGGGGTTTGGAGACATATCAGGGCCAGGGTTAGGTTGCAGGGGGTTTGGAGACATATCAGGGCCAGGGTTAGGTTGCAGGGGGTTTGGAGACATATCAGGGCCAGGGTTAGGTTGCAGGGGGTTTGGAGACATTGCATATCAGGGCAAGGGTTAGGTTGCAGGGGGTTTGGAGACATTGCATATCAGGGCCAGGGTTAGGTTGCAGGGGGTTTTCAGACATTTCAGGGCCAGGGTTAGGTTGCAGGGGGGTTGGAGACATATCAGGGCCAGGGTTAGGTTGCAGGGGGTTTGGAGACATTGCATATCAGGGCCAGGGTTAGGTTGCAGGGGGTTTGGAGACATTGCATATCAGGGCCAGGGTTAGGTTGCAGGGGGTTTGGAGACATATCAGGGTCAGGGTTAGGTTGCAGGGGGTTTGGAGACATTTCAGGGCCAGGGTTAGGTTGCAGGGGGTTTGGAGGCATTGTATATCAGGGCCAGGGTTAGGTTGCAGGGGGTTTGGAGACATTGCATATCAGGGCCAGGGTTAGGTTGCAGGGGGTTTGGAGACATTGCATATCAGGGTCAGGGTTAGGTTGCAGGGGATTTGGAGACATTTCAGAGCCAGGGTTAGGTTGCAGGGGGTTTGGAGACATTGCATATCAGGGCCAGGGTTAGGTTGCAGGGGGTCTGGAGACATTGCATATCAGGGCCAGGGTTAGGTTGCAGGGGGTTTGGAGACATTGCATATCAGGGCCACGGTTAGGTTGCAGGTGGTTTGGAGACATATCAGGGCCAGGGTTAGGTTGCAGGGGGTTTGGAGACATTGCATATCAGGGCCAGGGTTAGGTTGCAGGGGGTTTGGAGACATTGCATATCAGGGCCAGGGTTAGGTTGCAGGGGGTTTGGAGACATTGCATATCAGGGCCAGGGTTAGGTTGCAGGGGTTTGGAGACATTATATATCAGGGCCAGGGTTAGGTTGCAGGGGGTTTGGAGACATTGAATATCAGGGCCAGGGTTAGGTTGCAGGGGGTTTGGAGACATTGCATATCAGGGCCAGGGTTAGGTTGCAGGGGGTTTGGAGATATTGCATATCAGGACCAGGGTTAGGTTGCAGGGGGTTTGGAGACATTGCATATCAGGGTCAGGGTTAGGTTGCAGGGGGTTTGGAGACATTGCATATCAGGGCCAGGGTTAGGTTGCAGGGGGTTTGGAGACATATCAGGGTTAGGTTGCAGGGGGTTTGGAGACATATCAGGGTTAGGTTGCAGGGGGTTTGGAGACATTGCATATCAGGGCCAGGGTTAGGTTGCAGGGGGTTTGGAGACATTGCATATCAGGGCCAGGGTTAGGTTGCAGGGGGTTTGGAGACATTGCATATCAGGGCCAGGGTTAGGTTGCAGGGGGTTTGGAGTCATTGCATATCAGGGCCAGGGTTAGGTTGCAGGGGGTTTGGAGACATTATATATCAGGGCCAGGGTTAGGTTGCAGGGGGTTTGGAGACATTGCATATCAGGGCCACGGTTAGGTTGCAGGGGGTTTGGAGACATTGCATATCAGGGCCAGGGTTAGGTTGCAGGGGGTTTGGAGATATTGCATATCAGGGCCAGGGTTAGGTTGCAGGGGGTTTGGAGACATTGCATATCAGGGTCAGGGTTAGGTTGCAGGGGGTTTGGAGACATTATATATCAGGGCCAGGGTTAGGTTGCAGGGGGTTTGGAGACATTGCATATCAGGGCCAGGGTTAGGTTGCAGGGGGTTTGGAGACATATCAGGGCCAGGGTTAGGTTGCAGGGGGTTTGGAGACATTGCATATCAGGGCCAGGATTATGTTGCAGGGGGTTTGGAGACATATCAGGGACAGGGTTAGGTTGCAGGGGGTTTGGAGACATTGCATATCAGGGCCAGGGTTAGGTTGCAGGGGGTTTGGAGACATTGCATATCAGGGCCAGGGTTAGTTTGCAGGGGGTTTGGAGACATTGCATATCAGGGCCAGGGTTAGGTTGCAGGGGGATTGGAGACATTAGGGCCAGGGTTAGGTTGCAGGGGGTTTGGAGACATTGCATATCAGGGCCAGGGTTAGGTTGCAGGGGGTTTGGAGACATATCAGGGCCAGGGTTAGGTTGCAGGGGGTTTGGAGACATTGCATATCAGGGCCAGGGTTAGGTTGCAGGGGGTTTGGAGACATTGCATATCAGGGCCAGGGTTAGGTTGCAGGGGGTTTTCAGACATTTCAGGGCCAGGGTTAGGTTGCAGGGGGTTTGGAGACATTGCATATCAGGGCCAGGGTTAGGTTGCAGGGGGTTTGGAGACATTGCATATCAGGGCCAGGGTTAGGTTGCAGGGGGTTTTCAGACATTTCAGGGCCAGGGTTAGGTTGCAGGGGGTTTGGAGACATTGCATATCAGGGCCAGGGTTAGGTTGCAGGGGGTTTGGAGACATTGCATATCAGGGCCAGGGTTAGGTTGCAGGGGGTTTTCAGACATTTCAGGGCCAGGGTTAGGTTGCAGGGGGTTTGGAGACATATCAGGGCCAGGGTTAGGTTGCAGGGGGTTTGGAGACATTGCATATCAGGGCCAGGGTTAGGTTGCAGGGGGTTTGGAGATATTGCATATCAGGGCCAGGGTTAGGTTGCAGGGGGTTTGGAGACATTGCATATCAGGGTCAGGGTTAGGTTGCAGGGGGTTTGGAGACATATCAGGGTTAGGTTGCAGGGGGTTTGCAGACATTGCATATCAGGGCCAGGGTTAGGTTGCAGGGGGTTTGGAGACATTGCATATCAGGGCCAGGGTTAGGTTGCAGGGGGTTTGGAGATATTGCATATCAGGGCCAGGGTTAGGTTGCAGGGGGTTTGGAGACATTGCATATCAGGGTCAGGGTTAGGTTGCAGGGGGTTTGGAGACATTGCATATCAGGGCCAGGGTTAGGTTGCAGGGGGTTTGGAGACATTTCAGGGTTAGGTTGCAGGGGGTTTGGAGACATATCAGGGTTAGGTTGCAGGGGGTTTGGAGACATATCAGGGTTAGGTTGCAGGGGGTTTGGAGACATTGCATATCAGGGCCAGGGTTAGGTTGCAGGGGGTTTGGAGTCATTGCATATCAGGGCCAGGGTTAGGTTGCAGGGGGTTTTCAGACATTTCAGGGCCAGGGTTAGGTTGCAGGGGGTTTGGAGACATATCAGGGCCAGGGTTAGGTTGCAGGGGGTTTGGAGACATATCAGGGCCAGGGTTAGGTTGCAGGGGGTTTGGAGACATTGCATATCAGGGCCAGGGTTAGGTTGCAGGGGGTTTGGAGATATTGCATATCAGGGCCAGGGTTAGGTTGCAGGGGGTTTGGAGACATTGCATATCAGGGTCAGGGTTAGGTTGCAGGAGGTTTGGAGACATTGCATATCAGGGCCAGGGTTAGGTTGCAGGGGGTTTGGAGACATATCAGGGCCAGGGTTAGGTTGCAGGGGGTTTGGAGACATTGCATATCAGGGCCAGGGTTAGGTTGCAGGGGGTTTGGAGACATTGCATATCAGGGCCAGGGTTAGGTTGCAGGGGGATTGGAGACATTAGGGCCAGGGTTAGGTTGCAGGGGGTTTGGAGACATTGCATATCAGGGCCAGGGTTAGGTTGCAGGGGGTTTGGAGACATATCAGGGCCAGGGTTAGGTTGCAGGGGGTTTGGAGACATTGCATATCAGGGCCAGGGTTAGGTTGCAGGGGGTTTGGAGACATTGCATATCAGGGCCAGGGTTAGGTTGCAGGGGGTTTTCAGACATTTCAGGGCCAGGGTTAGGTTGCAGGGGGTTTGGAGACATTGCATATCAGGGCCAGGGTTAGGTTGCAGGGGGTTTGGAGACATTGCATATCAGGGCCAGGGTTAGGTTGCAGGGGGTTTTCAGACATTTCAGGGCCAGGGTTAGGTTGCAGGGGGTTTGGAGACATTGCATATCAGGGCCAGGGTTAGGTTGCAGGGGGTTTGGAGACATTGCATATCAGGGCCAGGGTTAGGTTGCAGGGGGTTTTCAGACATTTCAGGGCCAGGGTTAGGTTGCAGGGGGTTTGGAGACATTGCATATCAGGGCCAGGGTTAGGTTGCAGGGGGTTTGGAGACATTGCATATCAGGGCCAGGGTTAGGTTGCAGGGGGTTTTCAGACATTTCAGGGCCAGGGTTAGGTTGCAGGGGGTTTGGAGACATATCAGGGCCAGGGTTAGGTTGCAGGGGGTTTGGAGACATTGCATATCAGGGCCAGGGTTAGGTTGCAGGGGGTTTGGAGATATTGCATATCAGGGCCAGGGTTAGGTTGCAGGGGGTTTGGAGACATTGCATATCAGGGTCAGGGTTAGGTTGCAGGGGGTTTGGAGACATATCAGGGTTAGGTTGCAGGGGGTTTGCAGACATTGCATATCAGGGCCAGGGTTAGGTTGCAGGGGGTTTGGAGACATTGCATATCAGGGCCAGGGTTAGGTTGCAGGGGGTTTGGAGATATTGCATATCAGGGCCAGGGTTAGGTTGCAGGGGGTTTGGAGACATTGCATATCAGGGTCAGGGTTAGGTTGCAGGGGGTTTGGAGACATTGCATATCAGGGCCAGGGTTAGGTTGCAGGGGGTTTGGAGACATTTCAGGGTTAGGTTGCAGGGGGTTTGGAGACATATCAGGGTTAGGTTGCAGGGGGTTTGGAGACATATCAGGGTTAGGTTGCAGGGGGTTTGGAGACATTGCATATCAGGGCCAGGGTTAGGTTGCAGGGGGTTTGGAGTCATTGCATATCAGGGCCAGGGTTAGGTTGCAGGGGGTTTTCAGACATTTCAGGGCCAGGGTTAGGTTGCAGGGGGTTTGGAGACATATCAGGGCCAGGGTTAGGTTGCAGGGGGTTTGGAGACATATCAGGGCCAGGGTTAGGTTGCAGGGGGTTTGGAGACATTGCATATCAGGGCCAGGGTTAGGTTGCAGGGGGTTTGGAGATATTGCATATCAGGGCCAGGGTTAGGTTGCAGGGGGTTTGGAGACATTGCATATCAGGGTCAGGGTTAGGTTGCAGGAGGTTTGGAGACATTGCATATCAGGGCCAGGGTTAGGTTGCAGGGGGTTTGGAGACATATCAGGGCCAGGGTTAGGTTGCAGGGGGTTTGGAGACATTGCATATCAGGGCCAGGGTTAGGTTGCAGGGGGTTTGGAGACATTGCATATCAGGGCCAGGGTTAGGTTACAGGGGGATTGGAGACATTAGGGCCAGGGTTAGGTTGCAGGGGGTTTGGAGACATTGCATATCAGGGCCAGGGTTAGGTTGCAGGGGGTTTGGAGACATATCAGGGCCAGGGTTAGGTTGCAGGGGGTTTGGAGACATTGCATATCAGGGCCAGGGTTAGGTTGCAGGGGGTTTGGAGACATTGCATATCAGGGCCAGGGTTAGGTTGCAGGGGGTTTTCAGACATTTCAGGGCCAGGGTTAGGTTGCAGGGGGTTTGGAGACATTGCATATCAGGGCCAGGGTTAGGTTGCAGGGGGTTTGGAGACATTGCATATCAGGGCCAGGGTTAGGTTGCAGGGGGTTTTCAGACATTTCAGGGCCAGGGTTAGGTTGCAGGGGGTTTGGAGACATTGCATATCAGGGCCAGGGTTAGGTTGCAGGGGGTTTGGAGACATTGCATATCAGGGCCAGGGTTAGGTTGCAGGGGGTTTTCAGACATTTCAGGGCCAGGGTTAGGTTGCAGGGGGTTTGGAGACATATCAGGGCCAGGGTTAGGTTGCAGGGGGTTTGGAGACATTGCATATCAGGGCCAGGGTTAGGTTGCAGGGGGTTTGGAGATATTGCATATCAGGGCCAGGGTTAGGTTGCAGGGGGTTTGGAGACATTGCATATCAGGGTCAGGGTTAGGTTGCAGGGGGTTTGGAGACATATCAGGGTTAGGTTGCAGGGGGTTTGCAGACATTGCATATCAGGGCCAGGGTTAGGTTGCAGGGGGTTTGGAGACATTGCATATCAGGGCCAGGGTTAGGTTGCAGGGGGTTTGGAGATATTGCATATCAGGGCCAGGGTTAGGTTGCAGGGGGTTTGGAGACATTGCATATCAGGGTCAGGGTTAGGTTGCAGGGGGTTTGGAGACATTGCATATCAGGGCCAGGGTTAGGTTGCAGGGGGTTTGGAGACATTTCAGGGTTAGGTTGCAGGGGGTTTGGAGACATATCAGGGTTAGGTTGCAGGGGGTTTGGAGACATATCAGGGTTAGGTTGCAGGGGGTTTGGAGACATTGCATATCAGGGCCAGGGTTAGGTTGCAGGGGGTTTGGAGTCATTGCATATCAGGGCCAGGGTTAGGTTGCAGGGGGTTTTCAGACATTTCAGGGCCAGGGTTAGGTTGCAGGGGGTTTGGAGACATATCAGGGCCAGGGTTAGGTTGCAGGGGGTTTGGAGACATATCAGGGCCAGGGTTAGGTTGCAGGGGGTTTGGAGACATTGCATATCAGGGCCAGGGTTAGGTTGCAGGGGGTTTGGAGATATTGCATATCAGGGCCAGGGTTAGGTTGCAGGGGGTTTGGAGACATTGCATATCAGGGTCAGGGTTAGGTTGCAGGGGGTTTGGAGACATTGCATATCAGGGCCAGGGTTAGGTTGCAGGGGGTTTGGAGACATATCAGGGCCAGGGTTAGGTTGCAGGGGGTTTGGAGACATTGCATATCAGGGCCAGGGTTAGGTTGCAGGGGGTTTGGAGACATTGCATATCAGGGCCAGGGTTAGGTTGCAGGGGGTTTTCAGACATTTCAGGGCCAGGGTTAGGTTGCAGGGGGTTTGGAGACATTGCATATCAGGGCCAGGGTTAGGTTGCAGGGGGTTTTGAGACATTGCATATCAGGGCCAGGGTTAGGTTGCAGGGGGTTTTCAGACATTTCAGGGCCAGGGTTAGGTTGCAGGGGGTTTGGAGACATTGCATATCAGGGCCAGGGTTAGGTTGCAGGGGGTTTGGAGACATAACAGGGCCAGGGTTAGGTTGCAGGGGGTTTGGAGACATATCAGGGCCAGGGTTAGGTTGCAGGGGGTTTGGAGACATATCAGGGCCAGGGTTAGGTTGCAGTGGGTTTGGAGACATATCAGGGCCAGGGTTAGGTTGCAGTGGGTTTGGAGACATATCAGGGCCAGGATTAGGTTGCAGGGGGTTTGGAGACATATCAGGGCCAGGGTTAGGTTGCAGGGGGTTTGGAGACATATTAGGGCCAGGGTTAGGTTGCAGGGGGTTTGGAGACATTGCATATCAGGGCCAGGGTTAGGTTGCATGGGGTTTGGAGACATATCAGGGCCAGGGTTAGGTTGCAGGGGGTTTGGAGACATTGCATATCAGGGCCAGGGTTAGGTTGCAGGGGGTTTGGAGACATATCAGGGCCAGGGTTAGGTTGCAGGGGGTTTGGAGACATATCAGGGCCAGGGTTAGGTTGCAGGGGGTTTGGAGACATATCAGGGCCAGGGTTAGGTTGCAGGGGGTTTGGAGACATTGCATATCAGGGCCAGGGTTAGGTTGCAGGGGGTTTGGAGACATATCAGGGCCAGGGTTAGGTTGCAGGGGGTTTGGAGACATATCAGGGCCAGGGTTAGGTTGCAGGGGGTTTGGAGACATATCAGGGCCAGGGTTAGGTTGCAGGGGGTTTGGAGACATTGCATATCAGGGCCAGGGTTAGGTTGCAGGGGGTTTGGAGACATTGCATATCAGGGCCAGGGTTAGGTTGCAGGGGGTTTGGAGACATTGCATATCAGGGCCAGGGTTAGGTTGCAGGGGGTTTGGAGACATATCAGGGCCAGGGTTAGGTTGCAGGGGGTTTGGAGACATATCAGGGCCAGGGTTAGGTTGCAGGGGGTTTGGAGACATATCAGGGCCAGGGTTAGGTTGCAGGGGGTTTGGAGACATATCAGGGCCAGGGTTAGGTTGCAGGGGGTTTGGAGACATATCAGGGCCAGGGTTAGGTTGCAGGGGGTTTGGAGACATATCAGGGCCAGGGTTAGGTTGCAGGGAGTTTGGAGACATATCAGGGCCAGGGTTAGGTTGCAGGGGGTTTGGAGACATATCAGGGCCAGGGTTAGGTTGCAGGGGGTTTGGAGACATATCAGGGCCAGGGTTAGGTTGCAGGGGGTTTGGAGACATATCAGGGCCAGGGTTAGGTTGCAGGGGGTTTGGAGACATATCAGGGCCAGGGTTAGGTTGCAGGGGGTTTGGAGACATATCAGGGCCAGGGTTAGGTTGCAGGGGGTTTGGAGACATATCAGGGCCAGGGTTAGGTTGCAGGGGGTTTGGAGACATATCAGGGCCAGGGTTAGGTTGCAGGGGGTTTGGAGACATATCAGGGCCAGGGTTAGGTTGCAGGGGGTTTGGAGACATATCAGGGCCAGGGTTAGGTTGCAGGGGGTTTGGAGACATATCAGGGCCAGGGTTAGGTTGCAGGGGGTTTGGAGACATTGCATATCAGGGCAAGGGTTAGGTTGCAGGGGGTTTGGAGACATATCAGGGCCAGGGTTAGGTTGCAGGGGGTTTGGAGACATATCAGGGCCAGGGTTAGGTTGCAGTGGGTTTGGAGACATATCAGGGCCAGGGTTAGGTTGCAGGGGGTTTGGAGACATATCAGGGCCAGGATTAGGTTGCAGGGGGTTTGGAGACATATCAGGGCCAGGGTTAGGTTGCAGGGGGTTTGGAGACATATTAGGGCCAGGGTTAGGTTGCAGGGGGTTTGGAGACATTGCATATCAGGGCCAGGGTTAGGTTGCAGGGGGTTTGGAGACATATCAGGGCCAGGGTTAGGTTGCAGGGGGTTTGGAGACATTGCATATCAGGGCCAGGGTTAGGTTGCAGGGGGTTTGGAGACATATCAGGGCCAGGGTTAGGTTGCAGGGGGTTTGGAGACATATCAGGGCCAGGGTTAGGTTGCAGGGGGTTTGGAGACATATCAGGGCCAGGGTTAGGTTGCAGGGGGTTTGGAGACATATCAGGGCCAGGGTTAGGTTGCAGGGGGTTTGGAGACATTGCATATCAGGGCCAGGGTTAGGTTGCAGGGGGTTTGGAGACATATCAGGGCCAGGGTTAGGTTGCAGGGGGTTTGGAGACATATCAGGGCCAGGGTTAGGTTGCAGGGGGTTTGGAGACATATCAGGGCCAGGGTTAGGTTGCAGGG
Source organism: Oncorhynchus mykiss (assembly GCF_013265735.2). Taxonomy (NCBI): domain Eukaryota; kingdom Metazoa; phylum Chordata; class Actinopteri; order Salmoniformes; family Salmonidae; genus Oncorhynchus; species Oncorhynchus mykiss. The sequence goes on from NW_023493659.1 coordinate 1,853,515, forward strand.
GGTTTGGAGACATTGCATATCAGGGCCAGGGTTAGGTTGCAGGGGGTTTGGAGACATTGCATATCAGGGCCAGGGTTAGGTTGCAGGGGGTTTGGAGTCATTGCATATCAGGGCCAGGGTTAGGTTGCAGGGGGTTTTCAGACATTTCAGGGCCAGGGTTAGGTTGCAGGGGGTTTGGAGACATATCAGGGCCAGGGTTAGGTTGCAGGGGGTTTGGAGACATATCAGGGCCAGGGTTAGGTTGCAGGGGGTTTGGAAACATTGCATATCAGGGCCAGGGTTAGGTTGCAGGGGGTTTGGAGATATTGCATATCAGGGCCAGGGTTAGGTTGCAGGGGGTTTGGAGACATTGCATATCAGGGTCAGGGTTAGGTTGCAGGGGGTTTGGAGACATTGCATATCAGGGCCAGGGTTAGGTTGCAGGGGGTTTGGAGACATATCAGGGCCAGGGTTAGGTTGCAGGGGGTTTGGAGACATTGCATATCAGGGCCAGGGTTAGGTTGCAGGGGGTTTGGAGACATTGCATATCAGGGCCAGGGTTAGGTTGCAGGGGGTTTTCAGACATTTCAGGGCCAGGGTTAGGTTGCAGGGGGTTTGGAGACATTGCATATCAGGGCCAGGGTTAGGTTGCAGGGGGTTTGGAGACATTGCATATCAGGGCCAGGGTTAGGTTGCAGGGGGTTTTCAGACATTTCAGGGCCAGGGTTAGGTTGCAGGGGGTTTGGAGACATTGCATATCAGGGCCAGGGTTAGGTTGCAGGGGGTTTGGAGACATAACAGGGCCAGGGTTAGGTTGCAGGGGGTTTGGAGACATTGCATATCAGGGCAAGGGTTAGGTTGCAGGGGGTTTGGAGACATATCAGGGCCAGGGTTAGGTTGCAGGGGGTTTGGAGACATATCAGGGCCAGGGTTAGGTTGCAGTGGGTTTGGAGACATATCAGGGCCAGGGTTAGGTTGCAGGGGGTTTGGAGACATATCAGGGCCAGGATTAGGTTGCAGGGGGTTTGGAGACATATCAGGGCCAGGGTTAGGTTGCAGGGGGTTTGGAGACATATTAGGGCCAGGGTTAGGTTGCAGGGGGTTTGGAGACATTGCATATCAGGGCCAGGGTTAGGTTGCAGGGGGTTTGGAGACATATCAGGGCCAGGGTTAGGTTGCAGGGGGTTTGGAGACATTGCATATCAGGGCCAGGGTTAGGTTGCAGGGGGTTTGGAGACATATCAGGGCCAGGGTTAGGTTGCAGGGGGTTTGGAGACATATCAGGGCCAGGGTTAGGTTGCAGGGGGTTTGGAGACATATCAGGGCCAGGGTTAGGTTGCAGGGGGTTTGGAGACATATCAGGGCCAGGGTTAGGTTGCAGGGGGTTTGGAGACATTGCATATCAGGGCCAGGGTTAGGTTGCAGGGGGTTTGGAGACATATCAGGGCCAGGGTTAGGTTGCAGGGGGTTTGGAGACATATCAGGGCCAGGGTTAGGTTGCAGGGGGTTTGGAGACATATCAGGGCCAGGGTTAGGTTGCAGGGGGTTTGGAGACATTGCATATCAGGGCCAGGGTTAGGTTGCAGGGGGTTTGGAGACATTGCATATCAGGGCCAGGGTTAGGTTGCAGGGGGTTTGGAGACATTGCATATCAGGGCCAGGGTTAGGTTGCAGGGGGTTTGGAGACATATCAGGGCCAGGGTTAGGTTGCAGGGGGTTTGGAGACATATCAGGGCCAGGGTTAGGTTGCAGGGGGTTTGGAGACATATCAGGGCCAGGGTTAGGTTGCAGGGGGTTTGGAGACATATCAGGGCCAGGGTTAGGTTGCAGGGGGTTTGGAGACATATCAGGGCCAGGGTTAGGTTGCAGGGGGTTTGGAGACATATCAGGGCCAGGGTTAGGTTGCAGGGAGTTTGGAGACATATCAGGGCCAGGGTTAGGTTGCAGGGGGTTTGGAGACATATCAGGGCCAGGGTTAGGTTGCAGGGGGTTTGGAGACATATCAGGGCCAGGGTTAGGTTGCAGGGGGTTTGGAGACATATCAGGGCCAGGGTTAGGTTGCAGGGGGTTTTCAGACATTTCAGGGCCAGGGTTAGGTTGCAGGGGGTTTGGAGACATTGCATATCAGGGCCAGGGTTAGGTTGCAGGGGGTTTGGAGACATTGCATATCAGGGCCAGGGTTAGGTTGCAGGGGGTTTTCAGACATTTCAGGGCCAGGGTTAGGTTGCAGGGGGTTTGGAGACATTGCATATCAGGGCCAGGGTTAGGTTGCAGGGGGTTTGGAGACATAACAGGGCCAGGGTTAGGTTGCAGGGGGTTTGGAGACATTGCATATCAGGGCAAGGGTTAGGTTGCAGGGGGTTTGGAGACATATCAGGGCCAGGGTTAGGTTGCAGGGGGTTTGGAGACATATCAGGGCCAGGGTTAGGTTGCAGTGGGTTTGGAGACATATCAGGGCCAGGGTTAGGTTGCAGGGGGTTTGGAGACATATCAGGGCCAGGATTAGGTTGCAGGGGGTTTGGAGACATATCAGGGCCAGGGTTAGGTTGCAGGGGGTTTGGAGACATATTAGGGCCAGGGTTAGGTTGCAGGGGGTTTGGAGACATTGCATATCAGGGCCAGGGTTAGGTTGCAGGGGGTTTGGAGACATATCAGGGCCAGGGTTAGGTTGCAGGGGGTTTGGAGACATTGCATATCAGGGCCAGGGTTAGGTTGCAGGGGGTTTGGAGACATATCAGGGCCAGGGTTAGGTTGCAGGGGGTTTGGAGACATATCAGGGCCAGGGTTAGGTTGCAGGGGGTTTGGAGACATATCAGGGCCAGGGTTAGGTTGCAGGGGGTTTGGAGACATATCAGGGCCAGGGTTAGGTTGCAGGGGGTTTGGAGACATTGCATATCAGGGCCAGGGTTAGGTTGCAGGGGGTTTGGAGACATATCAGGGCCAGGGTTAGGTTGCAGGGGGTTTGGAGACATATCAGGGCCAGGGTTAGGTTGCAGGGGGTTTGGAGACATATCAGGGCCAGGGTTAGGTTGCAGGGGGTTTGGAGACATTGCATATCAGGGCCAGGGTTAGGTTGCAGGGGGTTTGGAGACATTGCATATCAGGGCCAGGGTTAGGTTGCAGGGGGTTTGGAGACATATCAGGGCCAGGGTTAGGTTGCAGGGGGTTTGGAGACATATCAGGGCCAGGGTTAGGTTGCAGGGGGTTTGGAGACATATCAGGGCCAGGGTTAGGTTGCAGGGGGTTTGGAGACATATCAGGGCCAGGGTTAGGTTGCAGGGGGTTTGGAGACATATCAGGGCCAGGGTTAGGTTGCAGGGGGTTTGGAGACATATCAGGGCCAGGGTTAGGTTGCAGGGAGTTTGGAGACATATCAGGGCCAGGGTTAGGTTGCAGGGGGTTTGGAGACATATCAGGGCCAGGGTTAGGTTGCAGGGGGTTTGGAGACATATCAGGGCCAGGGTTAGGTTGCAGGGGGTTTGGAGACATATCAGGGCCAGGGTTAGGTTGCAGGGGGTTTGGAGACATATCAGGGCCAGGGTTAGGTTGCAGGGGGTTTGGAGACATATCAGGGCCAGGGTTAGGTTGCAGGGAGTTTGGAGACATATCAGGGCCAGGGTTAGGTTGCAGGGGGTTTGGAGACATATCAGGGCCAGGGTTAGGTTGCAGGGGGTTTGGAGACATATCAGGGCCAGGGTTAGGTTGCAGGGGGTTTGGAGACATATCAGGGCCAGGGTTAGGTTGCAGGGGGTTTGGAGACATATCAGGGCCAGGGTTAGGTTGCAGGGGGTTTGGAGACATATCAGGGCCAGGGTTAGGTTGCAGGGGGTTTGGAGACATATCAGGGCCAGGGTTAGGTTGCAGGGGGTTTGGAGACATATCAGGGCCAGGGTTAGGTTGCAGGGGGTTTGGAGACATTGCATATCAGGGCAAGGGTTAGGTTGCAGGGGGTTTGGAGACATATCAGGGCCAGGGTTAGGTTGCAGGGGGTTTGGAGACATATCAGGGCCAGGGTTAGGTTGCAGTGGGTTTGGAGACATATCAGGGCCAGGGTTAGGTTGCAGGGGGTTTGGAGACATATCAGGGCCAGGATTAGGTTGCAGGGGGTTTGGAGACATATCAGGGCCAGGGTTAGGTTGCAGGGGGTTTGGAGACATATTAGGGCCAGGGTTAGGTTGCAGGGGGTTTGGAGACATTGCATATCAGGGCCAGGGTTAGGTTGCAGGGGGTTTGGAGACATATCAGGGCCAGGGTTAGGTTGCAGGGGGTTTGGAGACATTGCATATCAGGGCCAGGGTTAGGTTGCAGGGGGTTTGGAGACATATCAGGGCCAGGGTTAGGTTGCAGGGGGTTTGGAGACATATCAGGGCCAGGGTTAGGTTGCAGGGGGTTTGGAGACATATCAGGGCCAGGGTTAGGTTGCAGGGGGTTTGGAGACATTGCATATCAGGGCCAGGGTTAGGTTGCAGGGGGTTTGGAGACATATCAGGGCCAGGGTTAGGTTGCAGGGGGTTTGGAGACATATCAGGGCCAGGGTTAGGTTGCAGGGGGTTTGGAGACATATCAGGGCCAGGGTTAGGTTGCAGGGGGTTTGGAGACATTGCATATCAGGGCCAGGGTTAGGTTGCAGGGGGTTTGGAGACATTGCATATCAGGGCCAGGGTTAGGTTGCAGGGGGTTTGGAGACATTGCATATCAGGGCCAGGGTTAGGTTGCAGGGGGTTTGGAGACATATCAGGGCCAGGGTTAGGTTGCAGGGGGTTTGGAGACATATCAGGGCCAGGGTTAGGTTGCAGGGGGTTTGGAGACATATCAGGGCCAGGGTTAGGTTGCAGGGGGTTTGGAGACATATCAGGGCCAGGGTTAGGTTGCAGGGGGTTTGGAGACATATCAGGGCCAGGGTTAGGTTGCAGGGGGTTTGGAGACATATCAGGGCCAGGGTTAGGTTGCAGGGAGTTTGGAGACATATCAGGGCCAGGGTTAGGTTGCAGGGGGTTTGGAGACATATCAGGGCCAGGGTTAGGTTGCAGGGGGTTTGGAGACATATCAGGGCCAGGGTTAGGTTGCAGGGGGTTTGGAGACATATCAGGGCCAGGGTTAGGTTGCAGGGGGTTTGGAGACATATCAGGGCCAGGGTTAGGTTGCAGGGGGTTTGGAGACATATCAGGGCCAGGGTTAGGTTGCAGGGGGTTTGGAGACATATCAGGGCCAGGGTTAGGTTGCAGGGGGTTTGGAGACATATCAGGGCCAGGGTTAGGTTGCAGGGGGTTTGGAGACATATCAGGGCCAGGGTTAGGTTGCAGGGGGTTTGGAGACATATCAGGGCCAGGGTTAGGTTGCAGGGGGTTTGGAGACATATCAGGGCCAGGGTTAGGTTGCAGGGGGTTTGGAGACATATCAGGGCCAGGGTTAGGTTGCAGGGGGTTTGGAGACATATCAGGGCCAGGGTTAGGTTGCAGGGGGTTTGGAGACATATTAGGGCCAGGGTTAGGTTGCAGGGGGTTTGGAGACATTGCATATCAGGGCCAGGGTTAGGTTGCAGGGGGTTTGGAGACATATCAGGGCCAGGGTTAGGTTGCAGGGGGTTTGGAGACATTGCATATCAGGGCCAGGGTTAGGTTGCAGGGGGTTTGGAGACATATCAGGGCCAGGGTTAGGTTGCAGGGGGTTTGGAGACATATCAGGGCCAGGGTTAGGTTGCAGGGGGTTTGGAGACATATCAGGGCCAGGGTTAGGTTGCAGGGGGTTTGGAGACATATCAGGGCCAGGGTTAGGTTGCAGGGGGTTTGGAGACATATCAGGGCCAGGGTTAGGTTGCAGGGGGTTTGGAGACATATCAGGGCCAGGGTTAGGTTGCAGGGGGTTTGGAGACATATCAGGGCCAGGGTTAGGTTGCAGGGGGTTTGGAGACATATCAGGGCCAGGGTTAGGTTGCAGGGGGTTTGGAGACATATCAGGGCCAGGGTTAGGTTGCAGGGGGTTTGGAGACATATCAGGGCCAGGGTTAGGTTGCAGGGGGTTTGGAGACATATCAGGGCCAGGGTTAGGTTGCAGGGGGTTTGGAGACATATCAGGGCCAGGGTTAGGTTGCAGGGGGTTTGGAGACATATCAGGGCCAGGGTTAGGTTGCAGGGGGTTTGGAGACATATCAGGGCCAGGGTTAGGTTGCAGGGGGTTTGGAGACATATCAGGGCCAGGGTTAGGTTGCAGGGGGTTTGGAGACATATCAGGGCCAGGGTTAGGTTGCAGGGGGTTTGGAGACATATCAGGGCCAGGGTTAGGTTGCAGGGGGTTTGGAGACATATCAGGGCCAGGGTTAGGTTGCAGGGGGTTTGGAGACATATCAGGGCCAGGGTTAGGTTGCAGGGGGTTTGGAGACATATCAGGGCCAGGGTTAGGTTGCAGGGGGTTTGGAGACATATCAGGGCCAGGGTTAGGTTGCAGGGGGTTTGGAGACATATCAGGGCCAGGGTTAGGTTGCAGGGGGTTTGGAGACATATCAGGGCCAGGGTTAGGTTGCAGGGGGTTTGGAGACATATCAGGGCCAGGGTTAGGTTGCAGGGGGTTTGGAGACATATCAGGGCCAGGGTTAGGTTGCAGGGGGTTTGGAGACATATCAGGGCCAGGGTTAGGTTGCAGGGGGTTTGGAGACATATCAGGGCCAGGGTTAGGTTGCAGGGGGTTTGGAGACATATCAGGGCCAGGGTTAGGTTGCAGGGGGTTTGGAGACATATCAGGGCCAGGGTTAGGTTGCAGGGGGTTTGGAGACATATCAGGGCCAGGGTTAGGTTGCAGGGGGTTTGGAGACATATCAGGGCCAGGGTTAGGTTGCAGGGGGTTTGGAGACATATCAGGGCCAGGGTTAGGTTACACGTTACCTGATATCAACAAAAGAAGAATAACTAGGCACCTCGGTTTAATAACCTTGCACAGCTTCTCTTTTTTAAGAGACCTACTGCAAGCCAATTATACATGTGAGTTTCCAGACAATACAAAACAGTCATTTAAAACCATTAGACTTTGGTAGTGACACAAGTTCGTACTGTTCACATCATGCCACAAATGCATCGGCACTTGGACGAGTGGACGGAGTGAAAAAGAGCGAGTTCCCGCAGACAAAATGTTTCATGGATGGGAGAGCACATCGTCAGATGTTCTCACCCAGCGACAATGTTAGTTTTCTCAAGAGTTAAGTAAAGAAATACCACTGAAAATTGTCATTTTCTCTCAGAGATGTAAGAAATAGAGGCCAAGGAAAGGGGAGAGAGGGACAGTGTGTATGTATTAGTCATGTGAGTGTGTGAGTAGATTGGGTGTGGAGGTCGATTGAGAGAACCGGTTGGGGATTGTTGAGCTGCCGCTGACAGCCAGGCGGAGAGGGAGCAGGTTGGACCAGACACTCTGCATAGGGAAGAGGAGCAGGTTGGACCAGACACTCTGCAGAGGGAAGAGGAGCAGCCTGGACCAGACACTCTGCAGAGGGAAGAGGAGCAGGTTGGACCAGACACTCTGCAGAGGGAAGAGGAGCAGGTTGGACCAGACACTCTGCATAGGGAAGAGGAGCAGGTTGGACCAGACACTCTGCAGAGGGAAGAGGAGCAGGTTGGACCAGACACTCTGCAGAGGGAAGAGGAGCAGGCTGGACCAGACACTCTGCAGAGGGAAGAGGAGCAGGTTGGACCAGACACTCTGCAGAGGGAAGAGGAGCAGGTTGGACCAGACACTCTGCAGAGGGAAGAGGAGCAGGTTGGACCAGACACTCTGCAGAGGGAAGAGGAGCAGGTTGGACCAGACACTCTGCAGAGGGAAGAGGAGCAGGTTGGACCAGACACTCTGCAGAGGGAAGAGGAGCAGGTTGGACCAGACACTCTGCAGAGGGAAGAGGAGCAGGTTGGACCAGACACTCTGCAGAGGGAAGAGGAGCAGCCTGGACCAGACACTCTGCAGAGGGAAGAGGAGGAGGTTGGACCAGACACTCTGCAGAGGGAAGAGGAGCAGGTTGGACCAGACACTCTGCATAGGGAAGAGGAGCAGGTTGGACCAGACACTCTGCAGAGGGAAGAGGAGCAGGTTGGACCAGACACTCTGCAGAGGGAAGAGGAGCAGGTTGGACCAGACACTGTGCAGAGGGAAGAGGAGCAGGTTGGACCAGACACTGTGCAGAGGGAAGAGGAGCAGGTTGGACCAGACACTCTGCAGAGGGAAGAGGAGCAGGTTGGACCAGACACTGCAGAGGGAAGAGGAGCAGGTTGGACCAGACACTCTGCAGAGGGAAGAGGAGCAGGTTGGACCAGACACTCTGCAGAGGGAAGAGGAGCAGGTTGGACCAGACACTCTGCAGAGGGAAGAGGAGCAGGTTGGACCAGACACTCTGCAGAGGGAAGAGGAGCAGGTTGGACCAGACACTCTGCAGAGGGAAGAGGAGCAGGTTGGACCAGACACTCTGCAGAGGGAAGAGGAGCAGGTTGGACCAGACACTCTGCAGAGGGAAGAGGAGCAGCCTGGACCAGACACTCTGCAGAGGGAAGAGGAGCAGCCTGGACCAGACACTCTGCAGAGGGAAGAGGAGGAGGTTGGACCAGACACTCTGCAGAGGGAAGAGGAGCAGGTTGGACCAGACACTCTGCATAGGGAAGAGGAGCAGGTTGGGCCAGACACTCTGCAGAGGGAAGAGGAGCAGGTTGGACCAGACACTCCACAGAGGGAAATCTGAGGACAGAACCCAGGTCAGCCAGAGAGAGGGTTCCTTTAGTAAACTTCAAGTCAAGAAGTGCAAATAGCGAGATCTTTTTTTTTACCGAGTTGAGGGAGATGGTCCTTGGGCTCAGGTCCTCCGAGAGAGAGAAAGAAAGAGAGAAAGAAAGAGAGAAAGAGAGAATTAGAGAGAGCACACTTAAATTCACACAGGACACCGAATAGGACAGGAGAAGTACTCCAGATATAACAAACTGACCCCCCGACACATAAACTACTGCAGCATAAATACTGGAGGCTGAGACAGGAGGGGTCAGGAGACACTGTGGCCCCATCTGAGGACAGCCCCGGTTTACACTACACAACAATGAAATTGTGGATTTGATCCACCATAAATGAATAGGTTATTAGTAGATTAAAATCTACTAGCCACAGACAAGAGACTTGACATGCTACAACGTCAAGGATAACAAAGTACAGAGACAACGTAGCAGTGGCTTAGGGACAAGTCTCTGAATGTCCTTGATGAAAACCTGCTCCAGAGCTCAGGACCTCAGACTGGGGAAAAGGTTCACCTTCCAACAGGACCCTAAGCACACAGCCAAGACGAGGCAGGAGTGGCTTCGGGACAAGTCTCTGAATGTCCTTGAGTGGTCCAGTCAGAGCCCGGACTTGAACCCGATCGAACATCACAGGAGAGACCTGAAAATAGCTGTGCAGCGACGCTCCCCATCCAACCTGACAGAGCTTGAGAAGATCTGCAGAGAAGAATGGGAGAAACTCCCCAAATACAGGTGTGCCAAGCTTGTAGCGTGGTACCCAAGAAGACTCAAGGCTGTTATCGCCTCCAAACGTGCTACTGAGTAAAGGGTCTGAATACTGATGTAAATGTCATATATCCGGGGTTTAATTATTATTACTTTGCAAACATTTCAAAGAAACTGTTTTGCTTTGTCATTATGGGGTATTTTGTATAGATTGATAAAGGAGTAAAAAGTATTTACACAGATGTAGTATTAGTATATATATATTAGATTATTATAGTCTTTACGCAGATGTAGTATTAATAAATATTATATTATTATAGTCTTTACGCAGATGTAGTATTAGTATATATACTATGCCTTGCAACAGTATTCGGCCCCCTTGAACTTTGCGACCTTTTGCCACATTTCAGGCTTCAAACATAAAGATATAAAACAGTATTTTTTTTGTGAAGAATCAACAACAAGTGGGACACAATCATGAAGTGGAACGACATTTATTGGATATTTCAAACTTTTTAAACAATTCAAAAACGGAAAAATTGGGCGTGCAAAATTATTCAGCCCCCTTAAGTTAATACTTTGTAGCTGCGATTACAGCTGTAAGTCGCTTGGGGTATGTCTATCAGTTTTGCACATCGAGAGACTGACATTTTTTCCCATTCCTCATTGCAAAACAGCTCGAGCTCAGTGAGGTTGGATGGAGAGCATTTGTGAACAGCAGTTTTCAGTTCTTTCCACAGATTCTCAATTGGATTCAGGTCTGGACTTTGACTTGGCCATTCTAACACCTGGATATGTTTATTTTTGAACCATTCCATTGTAGATTTTGCTTTATGTTTTGGATCATTGTCTTGTTGGAAGACAAATCTCCGTCCCAGTCTCAGGTCTTTTGCAGACTCCATCAGGTTTTCTTCCAGAATGGTCCTGTATTTGGCTCCATCCATCTTCCCATCAATTTTAACCATCTTCCCTGTCCCTGCTGAAGAAAAGCAGGCCCAAACCATGATGCTGCCACTACCATGTTTGACAGTGGGGATGGTGTGTTCAGCTGTGTTGCTTTTACGCCAAACATAACGTTTTGCATTGTTGCCAAAAAGTTCAATTTTGGTTTCATCTGACCAGAGCACCTTCTTCCACATGTTTGGTGTGTCTCCCAGGTGGCTTGTGGCAAACTTTAAACAACACTTTTTATGGATATCTTTAAGAAATGGCTTTCTTCTTGCCACTCTTCCATAAAGGCCAGATTTGTGCAATATACGACTGATTGTTGTCCTATGGACAGAGTCTCCCACCTCAGCTGTAGATCTCTGCAGTTCATCCAGAGTGATCATGGGCCTCTTGGCTGCATCTCTGATCAGTCTTCTCCTTGTATGAGCTG
>NW_023493659.1:1869332-1874332 GCF_013265735.2 Oncorhynchus mykiss
GCCTTACGGTTAGAGCGCTGGTCCAGTTACCGTAAGGGGTCGGCAGGGAGGCCTAACGGTTAGAGCGCTGGTCCAGTTACCGTAAAGGGTCGGCAGGGAGGCCTAACGGTTAGAGCGCTGGGCCAGTTACCGTAAAGGGTCGGCAGGGAGGCCTAACGGTTAGAGCGCTGGGCCAGTTACCGTAAAGGGTCGGCAGGGAGGCCTAACGGTTAGAGCGCTGGGCCAGTTACCGTAAAGGGTCGGCAGGGAGGCCTAACGGTTAGAGCGCTGGTCCAGTTACCGTAAAGGGGCGGCAGGGAGGCCTAACGGTTAGAGCGCTGGGCCAGTTACCGTAAAGGGGCGGCAGGGAGGCCTAACGGTTAGAGCGCTGGGCCAGTTACCGTAAAGGGTCGGCAGGGAGGCCTAACGGTTAGAGCGCTGGGCCAGTTACCGTAAAGGGTCGGCAGGGAGGCCTAACGGTTAGAGCGCTGGACCAGTTACCGTAAAGGGGCGGCAGGGAGGCCTAACGGTTAGAGCGCTGGGCCAGTTACCGTAAAGGGGCGGCAGGGAGGCCTAACGGTTAGAGCGCTGGGCCAGTTACCGTAAAGGGTCGCTGGTTCGAATTCCCGAGAAGACGAGGTGAAAAATCTGTCGATGTGCCCTTGAGCAAGGCACTTAACCCTAATTTGGTCCCGGGGTGCTACTGACCCTGTACAACAACACCTATCATACCACTATGACTGACCCTGTAAAACAACACCTATCATACTACTATGACTGACCCTGTACAACAACACCTATCATACTACTATGACTGACCCTGTAAAACAACACCTATCATACTAGTATAACTGACCCTGTAAAACAACACCTGGGACTGACCCTGTAAAACAACACCTATCATACTACTATGACTGACCCTGTAAAACAACACCTATCATACTACTATGACTGACCCTGTAACATAGTGAGTACTGTAGTGTAGTAAACAGAGTGAGTACTGTAGTGTAGTAAACAGAGTGAGTACGGTAGTGTAGTAAACAGAGTGAGTACGGTAGTGTAGTAAACATAGTGAGTACTGTAGTGTACTAAACATAGTGAGTACGGTAGTGTAGTAAACAGAGTGAGTACGGTAGTGTAGTAAACAGAGTGAGTACTGTAGTGTACTAAGCATAGTGAGTATGGTAGTGTTTTAAACAGAGTGAGTACGGTAGTGTAGTAAACAGAGTGAGTACTGTAGTGTAGTAAACAGAGTGAGTACGGTAGTGTAGTAAACAGAGTGAGTACAGTAGTGTAGTAAACAGAGTCAGTACGGTCGTGTAGTAAACAGAGTGAGTACGGTAGTGTAGTAAACAGTGTGAGTACTGTAGTGTAGTAAACAGAGTCAGTACTGTAGTGTACTAAACAGAGTGAGTATGGTAGTGTAGTAAACAGAGTGAGTACGGTAGTGTAGTAAACATAGTGAGTACTGTAGTGTACTAAACATAGTGAGTACGGTAGTGTAGTAAACAGAGTGAGTACGGTAGTGTAGTAAACAGAGTGAGTACTGTAGTGTACTAAACATAGTGAGTATGGTAGTGTTTTAAACAGAGTGAGTACGGTAGTGTAGTAAACAGAGTGAGTACTGTAGTGTAGTAAACAGAGTGAGTACGGTAGTGTAGTAAACATAGTGAGTACGGTAGTGTAGTAAACAGAGTGAGTACGGTAGTGTAGTAAACAGAGTGAGTACGGTAGTGTAGTAAACAGTGTGAGTACTGTAGTGTAGTAAACAGAGTCAGTACTGTAGTGTACTAAACAGAGTGAGTATGGTAGTGTAGTAAACAGAGTGAGTACGGTAGTGTAGTAAACAGAGTGAGTACTGTAGTGTACTAAACAGAGTGAGTACGGTAGTGTAGTAAACAGAGTGAGTATGGTAGTGTTTTAAACAGAGTGAGTACGGTAGTGTAGTAAACAGAGTGAGTATGGTAGTGTAGTAAACAGAGTGAGTATGGTAGTGTTTTAAACAGAGTGAGTACGGTAGTGTAGTAAACAGAGTGAGTACGGTAGTGTAGTAAACAGAGTGAGTATGGTAGTGTAGTAAACAGAGTGAGTATGGTAGTGTAGTAAACAGAGTGAGTATGGTAGTGTTTTAAACAGAGTGAGTACGGTAGTGTAGTAAACAGAGTGAGTACGGTAGTGTAGTAAACAGAGTGAGTACGGTAGTGTAGTAAACAGAGTGAGTACTGTAGTGTAGTAAACAGAGTGAGTATGGTAGTGTAGTAAACAGAGTGAGTATGGTAGTGTTTTAAACAGAGTGAGTACGGTAGTGTAGTAAACAGAGTGAGTACGGTAGTGTAGTAAACAGAGTGAGTATGGTAGTGTAGTAAACAGAGTGAGTATGGTAGTGTTTTAAACAGAGTGAGTACGGTAGTGTAGTAAACAGAGTGAGTACGGTAGTGTAGTAAACAGAGTGAGTACTGTAGTGTAGTAAACAGAGTGAGTACGGTAGCGTAGTAAACAGAGTGAGTACTGTAGTGTAGTAAACAGAGTGAGTACGGTAGTGTAGTAAACAGAGTGAGTACGGTAGTGTAGTAAACAGAGTGAGTACGGTAGTGTAGTAAACAGAGTGAGTACTGTAGTGTAGTAAACAGAGTGAGTACGGTAGTGTAGTAAACAGAGTGAGTATGGTAGTGTTTTAAACATAGTGAGTACTGTAGTGTACTAAACAGAGTGAGTATGGTAGTGTTTTAAACAGAGTGAGTATGGTAGTGTACTAAACAGAGTGAGTATGGTAGTGTAGTAAACAGAGTGAGTACGGTAGTGTAGTAAACAGAGTGAGTACTGTAGTGTAGTAAACAGAGTGAGTACGGTAGTGTAGTAAACAGAGTGAGTATGGTAGTGTTTTAAACATAGTGAGTACGGTAGCGTAGTAAACAGAGTGAGTACTGTAGTGTAGTAAACAGAGTGAGTACGGTAGTGTAGTAAACAGAGTGAGTACGGTAGTGTAGTAAACAGAGTGAGTACGGTAGTGTAGTAAACAGAGTGAGTACGGTAGTGTAGTAAACAGAGTGAGTACGGTAGTGTAGTAAACAGAGTGAGTACGGTAGTGTAGTAAACAGAGTGAGTACGGTAGTGTAGTAAACAGAGTGAGTACTGTAGTGTAGTAAACAGAGTGAGTACGGTAGTGTAGTAAACAGAGTGAGTATGGTAGTGTTTTAAACATAGTGAGTACTGTAGTGTACTAAACAGAGTGAGTATGGTAGTGTTTTAAACAGAGTGAGTATGGTAGTGTACTAAACAGAGTGAGTACTGTAGTGTAGTAAACAGAGTGAGTACGGTAGCGTAGTAAACAGAGTGAGTACTGTAGTGTAGTAAACAGAGTGAGTACGGTAGTGTAGTAAACAGAGTGAGTACGGTAGTGTAGTAAACAGAGTGAGTACGGTAGTGTAGTAAACATAGTGAGTACGGTAGCGTAGTAAACAGAGTGAGTACTGTAGTGTAGTAAACAGAGTGAGTACGGTAGTGTAGTAAACAGAGTGAGTACGGTAGTGTAGTAAACAGAGTGAGTACGGTAGTGTAGTAAACAGAGTGAGTACTGTAGTGTAGTAAACAGAGTGAGTACGGTAGTGTAGTAAACAGAGTGAGTATGGTAGTGTTTTAAACATAGTGAGTACTGTAGTGTACTAAACAGAGTGAGTATGGTAGTGTTTTAAACAGAGTGAGTATGGTAGTGTACTAAACAGAGTGAGTACTGTAGTGTAGTAAACAGAGTGAGTACGGTAGCGTAGTAAACAGAGTGAGTACTGTAGTGTAGTAAACAGAGTGAGTACGGTAGTGTAGTAAACAGAGTGAGTACGGTAGTGTAGTAAACAGAGTGAGTACTGTAGTGTAGTAAACAGAGTGAGTACGGTAGTGTTGTAAACAGAGTGAGTATGGTAGTGTTTTAAACAGAGTGAGTATGGTAGTGTACTAAACAGAGTGAGTATGGTAGTGTTTTAAACAGAGTGAGTATGGTAGTGTTTTAAACATAGTGAGTACTGTAGTGTACTAAACAGAGTGAGTATGGTAGTGTTTTAAACAGAGTGAGTATGGTAGTGTAGTAAACAGAGTGAGTACGGTAGTGTAGTAAACAGAGTGAGTATGGTAGTCTTTTAAACATAGTGAGTACTGTAGTGTACTAAACAGAGTGAGTATGGTAGTGTTTTAAACAGAGTGAGTATGGTAGTGTTTTAAACAGAGTGAGTATGGTAGTGTTTTAAACAGAGTGAGTACTGTAGTGTACTAAACAGAGTGAGTATGGTAGTGTACTAAACAGAGTGAGTACTGTAGTGTATTAAACAGAGTGAGTACTGTAGTGTACTAAACAGAGTGAGTACTGTAGTGTACTAAACAGAGTGAGTATGGTAGTGTTTTAAACAGAGTGAGTACGGTAGTGTAGTAAACAGAGTGAGTATGGTAGTGTTTTAAACAGAGTGAGTACTGTAGTGTACTAAACAGAGTGAGTATGGTAGTGTTTTAAACAGAGTGAGTACGGTAGTGTAGTAAACAGAGTGAGTACTGTAGTGTAGTAAACAGAGTGAGTACGGTAGTGTAGTAAACAGAGTGAGTACGGTAGTGTAGTAAACAGAGTGAGTACGGTAGTGTAGTAAACAGGCTGGTTAATTCTCCGCCTCTCGACTGTTGTCGCAGTAACATCATCAACATTCTATTGTCGTCCGACTTCAACCTTGTCGTTGTCGTTTATGAAAAGTATAAACACAAAGAACGACATGACATCAGCAGCCTGGTGGTCCAAAATAGCCGATGTATTTTAACACCAATAATCCCATCCGTTTAAACATTAATGTGACTCGTTTCAGGAAACGAGGCGTATGTCACGGGTCACGACTTCACAGGACAGCTGTTTGAACCTAAAATTAGTTTTTTTTAATCAAAATATGTTTTTTTTTTCGGCAGAAATGCTTTCTGGAACATGTGACCTTTCATGTGCCTTTAATGACAACCATCTATGCCGTCTGTAAATACAAATACAATGGTTAAAT
>NW_023493659.1:1879332-1881832 GCF_013265735.2 Oncorhynchus mykiss
ACTGTGATGTTTCCTCCAGCCAGTCAGGTTCCTCAGAGACTGTGATGTGTCCTCCAGCCAGTCAGGTTCCTCAGAGACTGTGATGTCTCCTCCAGCCAGTCAGGTTCCTCAGAGACTGTGATGTGTCCTCCAGCCAGTCAGGTTCCTCAGAGACTGTGATGTATCCTTCCTCCAGCCAGTCAGGTTCCTCAGAGACTGTGATGTTTCCTCCCTCCAGCCAGTCAGGTTCCTCAGAGACAGTGATGTTTCCTCCAGCCAGTCAGGTTCCTCAGAGACTGTGATGTTTCCTCCCTCCAGCCAGTCAGGTTCCACAGAGACTGTTATGCCTCATATGGCAGGCGAAAACCTGAGAAAAATCCAACCAGGAAGTGGGACATCTGAGGTTTGTAGTTTTTCAAAGCTTGGCCTACCGAGTTCACATTGAGATATGGATGAGGTTGCACTTCCTACGGCTTCCACTAGATGTCAACCGTCTTTTGAAACTTAAATGAGGATTCTACTATAAAGGAGGGGCTCATGAGACCTTTTGAGTCAGTGGTCTGGCATAGTGCCTCGGTCTCATGACGCGTGCTCCCGACAGAGTTACCTCTCGTTCCAGAGCCTTTCTGAAGACAAAGGAATTCTCCGGTTGGAACATTATTAATGTTTTATGTTAAAAACATCCTAACGATTGATTCTATACATCGTCTGACATGTTTCTAAACGGAACTTTTCGAGTTTTTGTCTGGATGTAATGCTCGCACCTCATGAAGATGGATTACAGGGCTGAACACGCTAACAACAAGTGGCTATTTGGACATAAATGATGGAACTTTATGGAACAAATCAGTCATTTATTGTCGAACTGGGATTCCTGGGAGTGCCTTCTGATGAAGATCATCAAAGGTAAGTGAATATTTATGGTGTTGTTTCTAACTTTGTTGATTCCAAAATGGCGGATATTTCTCTGGCTGTTTTGGGCTCTGAGCGCCGTTCTCAGATTATGCTTTTTCCGTAAAGTTTTTTTGAAATCTGACACAGCGGTTACATTAAGGAGAAGTCTATCTTTAATTATGTGAATAACACTTGTATCTTTTATCAATGTTTATTATGAGTATTTCTGCAAAATCTCCAGATGTTTTGTAATCAAAAAGTTTTTTGGATATAAATATGCACATTATCGAACAAAACATACATGTATTGTGTTACATGATGTTCTATGAGTGTCATCAGATGAAGATCATCAAAGGTTAGTGATTAATTGTATCTCTATTTCTGCTTTTTATGACTACTATCTTTGGCAGGAAAATGGCTGTGTGTGTTTTTGTGACTTGGCTATGACCTAACACAATCATATGTTGTGCTTTAGCTGTAAATCATTTTTGAAATCGGACACGATGGGTAGATGAACAAGATGTTTATCTTTCATTTGCTGTATTGGACTTGTTAATGTGTGAAAACTACATATTTCTAAAATATATTTTTGAATTTCGCGCACTGCCTTTTCAGTGGAATGTTGCTAGCGGAACCTCTGCCCTACACAGGTTTTAACCCCTAACCCTGAACCCTTAACCCCTAACCCTTAACCCCTTACCCCTTTACCCCTTACCCCTTTACCCCTAACCCTTTACCCCTAACCCTTAGCCCCTAATCCTAAACCTTAACCTCAAACCCCTAACCCTCAAACTAACCCTAACCCCTAACCCTGAACCCTTAACCCCTAACCCTCAAACTAACCCTAAGGTTTGAGGGCCGGAGACTTTAATGCAGGGAAATTTAAATTAGTTTTACCGAATTTCTGCCAGCATATTAAACGTGAATAACTCTAGACCACCTTTACTCCACACACAGAGATGGGTACAAAGCTCTCCCTCACCTTTCATTTGGAAAATCTGACCATAATTCTATCCTCCTGATTCCTGCTTAGAAGGAAAAATTAAAGCAGGAAGTAGCAGTGACTCGGTCTATAAAAAAGTGGTCAGATGAAGCAGATGCTAAACTACAGGTCTGTTTTGCTGTCACAGACTGGAACATGTTCTGGGATTTATCTGATGAGGAATAACCACTTCAGTCACCGGCTTCACCAATCAGTGCATCGAGGACGTCATCCTCACAGTGACCGTGCGTACATACCCCAACCAGAAGCCATGGATTACAGGCAACATTCGCACTGAGCTAAAGGGTAGAGCTGCCGCTTTCAAGAAGCGGGACTCTAACTCAGAAGTTTATAAGAAATCCTGCTATGCCCTCCAACGAACTATCAAACAGGCAAAGCATCAATACAGGGCTAAGATCGAATCATACTACACCGGCTCCGACACTCATCGTATGTGGCAGGGCTTGTAAACTATTACAGATTACTATGGGAAGCCCAGCCGTGAGCTGCCCAGCCTTCCAGACGAGCTAAATGACTTCTATGCTCGCTTCGAGGCAAGTGACACTGAAATACGCATGAGAGCATCAGCTGTTCCGGATGACTGTGTGATCACGCTCTCCGCAGCAGGGTTGTGACAAAAACTCA
>NW_023493659.1:1886832-1896832 GCF_013265735.2 Oncorhynchus mykiss
TGTATGTGTGTGTCTCTGTGTGTGTGTATGTGTATGTGTGTGTCTCTGTGTGTGTGTGTGTGCGTGTGCGTGTGCGCGTGTGTACTGTGTGTGTGTGTGTGTGTGTGTGTATGTGTGTGCGTGTGCGTGTGTGTACTGTGCGTGTGAGTTTGTGTGTGTGTGTGTGTGTGTGTGTACTGTGCGTGTGTGTGTGTATGTCTCTCTGTGTGTGTGTGTGTGTGTGTGTGTCCGTGCGTGCGTGCGTGCGTGTGTGTGTGTGTGTGTGTGTGTGTGCGTGTGTGTGCGTGTGTGTGTGTGTATGTCTCTCTGTGTGTGTGTGTGTGTGTGTGTGTGTGTGTGTGTGTGTGTGTGTGTGTGTGTGTGTGTGTGTGTAGGTAGGTTCTGTGGGGATCAGGTTCCTGAGGGTCTGGTGTCGGCAGAGAGTCGGATGTGGATTGAGTTCCGAAGCAGCAGTAACTGGGTGGGAAAGGGATTCACAGCTGTTTATGAAGGTACCACACACACACACACACACACACTCACACGCACACGCACAGTACACACACGCACATGCACACACACATACACACGCACGCGCACGCACGCACGCACGCACACACACACACACACACACACACACACACACACACAGTAACTGGGTGGGAAAGGGATTCACAGCTGTTTATGAAGGTACCACACACACACACACACACACACACACACACACACACACACACACATTTTATTTGTAATTCTCATCCAATAAATATAAATACATTAATTTCTCCCTCCCTCCCCTCCCCCTCTTCCTCCCTTCTCCTCTCTCCTTCCTCCTCTCTTCTCTCCCATCTTCCTTCCCTTCCCCTCTCTTCTCCCCCCCTCTTCCCCGCACTCTTCCTCCCCCTCTCCTCTCGCCTCCCTCCTCTCCTCTCTCCCCTCTTCCTCCACCTCTCCCCCCTCTCCATCCCTTCCCCTCTCCTCCCCTTCCTCCCCTCTTGTAGCTGTCTGTGGAGGAGAGATCTTGAAGGATCAGGGCCAGATTCAGTCCCCTAACTATCCTGATGACTACCGTCCATCTAAAGACTGTGTTTGGAGGATCACCGTCTCAGAGGGGTACAACGTAGGACTCAGCTTCCAGGCCTTTGAGGTGACACCCCCTGTCTGTCTGTCTGTCTGTCTGTCTGTCTGTCTGTCTGTCTGTCTGTCTGTCTGTCTGCCTGTCTGTCTGTCTCGCTCTCTCTGTTCTTCTGTCTCTCTCCTCTTTCTCTGTCGTTCTCTCTCACATGCTCGTGTGCGGGTGTGTGTCTGTTTGGCAAAGCCCCTGGTACTAATTCAATAAGAAATGTATCTGAACTCTGAATGACCTCTAGAATACTCCCTATGACTGAAACTATGATTGAACTGAATCTATGACTGAACTGAAACTATGACTGAACTGAAACTATGACTTAAACTATGACTGAAACTATGACTGAAACTATGACTGAACTGAAAATATGATTTAAACTATGACTGAAGTGAATCTATGAGTGAACTGAAACTATGACTGAAACGATGACTGAAGTGAATCTATGAGTGAACTGAAACTAGGACTGAAACATTGAATGAACTGAAACTATGACTGATACTGTGGATTAACTGAAAGTGTGACACAGAGACGTGTACAAAGCTCTCCCTCGCCCTCAATTTGGCAAATCTGACCATAACTCTATCCTCCTGAATATATTACAAACAACAACTAAAGCAGGAAGCACCAGTGACTCGGTCAATAAGAAAGTGGTCAGATGAAGCAGATGCTAAACTACAGGACTGTTTTGCACAGACTGGAACATGTTCCGGGATTTATCTGATGGCATTGAGGAGTACACCACATCAGTGACCGGCTTCATCAATAGGTGCATTGATGATGTCATCCGCACAGTGACTGTACGTACATACCCCAACCAGAAGCCATGGACTACAGGCAACATTTGCACTGAGCTATCCTGGACTTCCTGACGGGCCGCCCCCAGGTGGTGAGGGTAGGTAGCAACACATCCGCTACGCTGATCTTCAACACTGGGGCCCCTCAGGGGTGCGTGATCAGTCCCCTTCTGTACTCCCTGTTCACTCATGACTGCATGGCCAGGCCCGACTCCAACACCATCATTAAGTTTGCTAATGACACAACAGTGGTAGGCCTGAACACCGACAACGATGAGACAGCCTATAGGGAGGAGGTCAGAGACCTGGCAGTGTGATGCCAGGACAACAACCTCTCCCTCAATGAAAGACAAGGAGCTGATCGTGGACTACAGGAAAAGGAGGACCGAAACAGGCCCCCATGAACATCGATGGGGTTGCAGTGGAGTGGGTTGAGAGTTTCAAGTTCCTTGGTGTCCACATCACCAACAAACTAACATGGTCCAAACCAAGACGTGAAGAGGGCAAAACCTATTGTCAAAGGCTCCAGCCACCCAAGTCGTAGACTGTTCTCTCTGCTACCGCACAGCAAGCGGTACCGGAGCGCCAAGTCTAGGTCCAAGAGGTTTCTAAACCATCAATCATTCAAATGTATTTAGAAAAGCCCATGTTACATCAGCCGCTGTTACAAAGCCCGAACAGCTAATCAAAGGGCTACCCAGACCTTCTTCTACACTGCTGCTACTCTCTGTTTATTATCTATGGTCACTTTAACTCTACCTACATATTACCTCAATTACCTCGACTAACCGGTGCCCCCTGCACATTGACTCTGTATCGGTACCCCCTGTATATAGTCTCCACATTGACTCTGTACTGGTACCCCCTGTATATAGCCTCCACATTGACTCGGTACCGTAACACCCTGTATATAGCCTCCACATTAACTCTGTACTGGTACCCCCTGTATATAGTCTCCACATTGACTCTGTACCGTAATACCCTGTATATAGCCTCCACATTGACTCGGTACCGTAACACCCTGTATATAGCCTCCACATTGACTCTGTACCGTAATACCCTGTATATAGCCTCCACATTGACTCTGTACCGTAATACCCTGTATATAGCCTCCACATTGACTCTGTACCAGTACCCCCTGTATATAGTCTCCACATTGACTCTGTACTGGTACCCCCTGTATATAGCCTCCACATTGACTCTGTACCGGTACCCCCTGTATATAGCCTCCACATTGACTCTGTACAGTAATACCCTGTATATAGCCTACACATTGACTCTGTGCACAGCATTTCACTGTGAGGTCTACTACACCTGTTGTATTCAGCATTTCACTGTGAGGTCTACTACACCTGTTGTATTCAGCATTTCACTGTAAGGTCTACTACACCTGTTGTATTCAGCATTTCACTGTGAGGTCTACTACACCTGTTGTATTCAGCATTTCACTGTGAGGTCTACTACACCTGTTGTATTCAGCATTTCACTGTGAGGTCTACTACACCTGTTGTATTCAGCATTTCACTTTAAGGTCTACTACACCTGTTGTATTCAGCATTTCACTCTGAGGTCTACTACACCTGTTGTATTCAGCATTTCACTGTGAGGTCTACTACACCTGTTGTATTCAGCATTTCACTGTGAGGTCTACTACACCTGTTGTATTCAGCATTTCACTGTGAGGTCTACTACACCTGTTGTTTTCAGCATTTCACTGTGAGGTCTACTACACCTGTTGTATTCAGCATTTCACTGTGAGGTCTACTACACCTGTTGTATTCAGCATTTCACTGTAAGGTATACTACACCTGTTGTTTTCAGCATTTCACTGTGAGGTCTACTACACCTGTTGTATTCAGCATTTCACTGTGAGGTCTACTACACCTGTTGTATTCAGCATTTCACTGTAAGGTCTACTACACCTGTTGTATTCAGAATTTCACTGTAAGGTCTACTACACCTGTTGTATTCAGCATTTCACTGTAAGGTCTACTACACCTGTTGTATTCAGCATTTCACTGTGAGGTCTACTACACCTGTTGTATTCGGCATTTCACTGTGAGGTCTACTACACCTGTTGTATTCAGCATGTCACTGTGAGGTCTACTACACCTGTTGTATTCAGCATTTCACTGTGAGGTCTACTACACCTGTTGTATTCAGCATTTCACTGTGAGGTCTACTACACCTGTTGTATTCGGCATTTCACTGTGAGGTCTACTACACCTGTTGTATTCAGCATTTCACTGTGAGGTCTACTACACCTGTTGTATTCAGCATTTCACTGTGAGGTCTACTACACCTGTTGTATTCAGCATTTCACTGTGAGGTCTACTACACCTGTTGTATTCAGCATTTCACTGTAAGGTCTACTACACCTGTTGTATTCAGCATTTCACTGTGAGGTCTACTACACCTGTTGTATTCAGCATTTCACTGTGAGGTCTACTACACCTGTTGTATTCAGCATTTCACTGTGAGGTCTACTACACCTGTTGTATTCAGCATTTCACTGTGAGGTCTACTACACCTGTTGTTTTCAGCATTTCACTGTGAGGTCTACTACACCTGTTGTATTCAGCATTTCACTGTGAGGTCTACTACACCTGTTGTATTCAGCATTTCACTGTAAGGTCTACTACACCTGTTGTTTTCAGCATTTCACTGTGAGGTCTACTACACCTGTTGTATTCAGCATTTCACTGTGAGGTCTACTACACCTGTTGTATTCAGCATTTCACTGTAAGGTCTACTACACCTGTTGTATTCAGAATTTCACTGTAAGGTCTACTACACCTGTTGTATTCAGCATTTCACTGTAAGGTCTACTACACCTGTTGTATTCAGCATTTCACTGTGAGGTCTACTACACCTGTTGTATTCGGCATTTCACTGTGAGGTCTACTACACCTGTTGTATTCAGCATTTCACTGTGAGGTCTACTACACCTGTTGTATTCAGCATTTCACTGTGAGGTCTACTACACCTGTTGTATTCAGCATTTCACTGTGAGGTCTACTACACCTGTTGTATTCAGCATTTCACTGTAAGGTCTACTACACCTGTTGTATTCAGCATTTCACTGTAAGGTCTACTACACCTGTTGTATTCAGCATTTCACTGTAAGGTCTACTACACCTGTTGTATTCAGCATTTCACTGTGAGGTCTACTACACCTGTTGTATTCAGCATTTCACTGTGAGGTCTACTACACCTGTTGTATTCAGCATTTCACTGTAAGGTCTACTACACCTGTTGTATTCAGCATTTCACTGTGAGGTCTACTACACCTGTTGTATTCAGCATTTCACTGTAAGGTCTACTACACCTGTTGTATTCAGCATTTCACTGTGAGGTCTACTACACCTGTTGTTTTCAGCATTTCACTGTGAGGTCTACTACACCTGTTGTATTCAGCATTTCACTGTGAGGTCTACTACACCTGGTGAATTTACGTGTGTTTATGTTTCTGTGTGTGTGTGTGTGTGTGTGTGTGTGTGTGTGTGTGTGTGTGTGTGTGTGTGTGTGTGTGTGTGTGTGTGTGTGTGTGTGTGTGTGTGTGTGTGTTTATGTGTGTGTGTGTGTGTGTGTGTGTTGTGTGTGTGTTTTCTCCTTCTAGATTGAGAGACATGACAGCTGTGCCTACGACTACCTGGAGGTGCGTGACGGCCCGGCCGAATCCAGCCCTCTGATTGGTCGATTCTGCGGGTACGACAGACCAGAGGACGTCCGCTCCACCTCACACAGCCTCTGGATGAAGTTCGTCTCCGACGGAACCGTCAACAAGGCCGGCTTCGCTGCCAACTTCTTCAAAGGTCTGACATCAGAGAGAGAGAGAGGGAGGGGTCTGAGTGGAGCATCAGAGAGAGAGGGAGGGGTCTGAGTGGAGCATCAGAGAGAGAGGGAGGGGTCTGTGTGGAGCATCAGAGAGAGAGGGAGGGGTCTGAGTGGAGCATCAGAGAGAGAGAGAGGGGTCTGAGTGGAGCATCAGAGAGAGAGGGAGGGGTCTGTGTGGAGCATCAGAGAGAGAG
This sequence comes from Oncorhynchus mykiss, assembly GCF_013265735.2. NCBI lineage: Eukaryota > Metazoa > Chordata > Actinopteri > Salmoniformes > Salmonidae > Oncorhynchus > Oncorhynchus mykiss. The sequence continues at coordinate 1,892,766 of NW_023493659.1, forward strand.
GGAGGGGTCTGAGTGGAGCATCAGAGAGAGAGAGAGGGGTCTGAGTGGAGCATCAGAGAGAGAGGGAGGGGTCTGTGTGGAGCATCAGAGAGAGAGGGAGGGGTCTGAGTGGAGCATCAGAGAGAGAGAGAGGGGTCTGAGTGGAGCATCAGAGAGAGAGGGAGGGGTCTGTGTGGAGCATCAGAGAGAGAGGGAGGGGTCTGAGTGGAGCATCAGAGAGAGAGAGAGGGGTCTGAGTGGAGCATCAGAGAGAGAGGGAGGGGTCTGTGTGGAGCATCAGAGAGAGAGGGAGGGGTCTGAGTGGAGCATCAGAGAGAGAGGGAAGGGTCTGAGTGACATCAGAGAGAGGAGGAGGGGTCTGTGTGGAGCATCAGAGAGAGAGGGAGGGGTCTGAGTGGAGCATCAGAGAGAGAGGGAGGGGTCTGAGTGGAGCATCAGAGAGAGAGGGAGGGGTCTGTGTGGAGCATCAGAGAGAGAGGGAGGGGTCTGAGTGGAGCATCAGAGAGAGAGGGAAGGGTCTGAGTGACATCAGAGAGAGGGGGAGGGGTCTGAGTGGAGCATCAGAGAGAGAGGGAGGGGTCTGAGTGGAGCATCAGAGAGAGAGGGAAGGGTCTGAGTGACATCAGAGAGAGGGGGAGGGGTCTGAGTGGAGCATCAGAGAGAGAGGGAGGGGTCTGAGTGGAGCATCAGAGAGAGAGGGAGGGGTCTGTGTGGAGCATCAGAGAGAGAGGGAGGGGTCTGTGTGGAGCATGACATCAAAGAGAGAGGGAGGGGTCTGAGTGGAGCATGACATCAGAGAGAGAGGGATGGGTCTGTGTGGAGCATGACATCAAAGAGAGAGGGAGGGGTCTGAGTGGAGCATGACATCAGAGAGAGAGGGAGGGGTCTGTGTGGAGCATCAGAGAGAGAGAGAGGGGTCTGTGTGGAGCATCAGGGAGAGAGGGAGGGGACTGTGTGGAGCATCAGAGAGAGAGTGAGGGGTCTGAGTGGAGCATCAGAGAGAGAGAGAGGGGTCTGTGTGGAGCATCAGGGAGAGAGGGAGGGGTCTGTGTGGAGCATCAGAGAGAGAGTGAGGGGTCTGAGTGGAGCATCAGAGAGAGAGAGAGGGGTCTGTGTGGAGCATCAGAGAGAGAGGGAGGGGTCTGTGTGGAGCATCAGAGAGAGGGGGAGGGGTCTGTGTGGAGCATCAGAGAGAGAGGGAGGGGTCTGTGTGGAGCATCAGAGAGAGGGGGAGGGGTCTGTGTGGAGCATCAGAGAGAGAGGGAGGGGTCTGTGTGGAGCATCAGAGAGAGAGAGAGGGGTCTGTGTGGAGCATCAGAGAGAGAGAGAGGGGTCTGAGTGGAGCATCAGAGAGAGGGGGAGGGGTCTGTGTGGAGCATCAGAGAGAGGGGGAGGGGTCTGTGTGGAGCATCAGAGAGAAAGGGAGGGGTCTGAGTGGAGCATCAGAGAGAGAGGGAGGGGTCTGTGTGGAGCATGACATCAGAGAGAGGGGGAGGGGTCTGTGTGGAGCATCAGAGAGAGAGGGAGGGGTCTGTGTGGAGCATCAGAGAGAGGGGGAGGGGTCTGTGTGGAGCATCAGAGAGAGAGGGAGGGGTCTGTGTGGAGCATCAGAGAGAGAGGGAGGGGTCTGTGTGGAGCATCAGAGAGAGGGGGAGGGGTCTGTGTGGAGCATCAGAGAGAGAGGGAGGGGTCTGTGTGGAGCATCAGAGAGAGAGAGAGGGGTCTGAGTGGAGCATCAATGAGAGGGGGAGGGTTCTGTGTGGAGCATCAGAGAGAGGGGGAGGGGTCTGTGTGGAGCATCAGAGAGAGGGGGAGGGGTCTGTGTGGAGCATCAGAGAGAAAGGGAGGGGTCTGAGTGGAGCATCAGAGAGAGAGGGAGGGGTCTGTGTTGAGCATGACATCAGAGAGAGAGGGAGGGGTCTGAGTGGAGCATGACATCAGAGAGAGGGGGAGGGGTCTGTGTGGAGCATCAGAGAGAGAGGGAGGGGTCTGTGTGGAGCATCAGAGAGAGGGGGAGGGGTCTGTGTGGAGCATCAGAGAGAGAGGGAGGGGTCTGGGTGGAGCATCAGAGAGAGAGAGAGGGGTCTGAGTGGAGCATCAGAGAGAGGGGGAGGGGTCTGTGTGGAGCATCAGAGAGAGGGGGAGGGGTCTGTGTGGAGCATCAGAGAGAAAGGGAGGGGTCTGAGTTGAGCATCAGAGAGAGAGGGAGGGGTTTGTGTGGAGCATGACATCAGAGAGAGAGGGAGGGGTCTGAGTGGAGCATGACATCAGAGAGAGAGGGAGGGGTCTAAATGAAGCATCAGAGAGAGAGGAAGGGGTCTGTGTGGAGCATCAGAGAGAGAGGGAGGGGTCTGTGTGGAGCATCAGAGAGAGGGGGAGGGGTCTGTGTGGAGCATCAGAGAGAAAGGGAGGGGTCTGAGTGGAGCATCAGAGAGAGAGGGAGGGGTCTGTGTGGAGCATGACATCAGAGAGAGAGGGAGGGGTCTGAGTGGAGCATGACATCAGAGAGAGAGGGAGGGGTCTGTGTGGAGCATCAGAGAGAGAGGGAGGGGTCTGTGTGGAGCATCAGAGAGAGAGAGAGGGGTCTGAGTGGAGCATCAGAGAGAGGGGGAGGGGTCTGTGTGGAGCATCAGAGAGAAAGGGAGGGGTCTGAGTGGAGCATCAGAGAGAGAGGGAGGGGTCTGTGTGGAGCATCAGAGAGAAAGGGAGGGGTCTGAGTGGAGCATCAGAGAGAGAGGGAGGGGTCTGTGTGGAGCATGACATCAGAGAGAGAGGGAGGGGTCTGAGTGGAGCATGACATCAGAGAGAGAGGGAGGGGTCTGTGTGGAGCATCAGAGAGAGAGGGAGGGGTCTGTGTGGAGCATCAGAGAGAGAGAGAGGGGTCTGAGTGGAGCATCAGAGAGAGGGGGAGGGGTCTGTGTGGAGCATCAGAGGGGGGGGTCTGTGTGGAGCATCAGAGAGAAAGGGAGGGGTCTGAGTGGAGCATCAGAGAGAGAGGGAGGGGTCTGTGTGGAGCATGACATCAGAGAGAGAGGGAGGGGTCTGAGTGGAGCATCAGAGAGAGAGGGAGGGGTCTGAGTGGAGCATGACATCAGAGAGAGAGGGAGGGGTCTGTGTGGAGCATCAGAGAGAGAGAGAGGGAGGGGTCTGTGTGGAGCATCAGAGAGAGAGGGAGGGGTCTGAGTGGAGCATCAGAGAGAGAGGGAGGGGTCTGTGTGGAGCATGACATCAGAGAGAGAGGGAGGGGTCTGAGTGGAGCATCAGAGAGAGAGGGAGGGGTCTGAGTGGAGCATGACATCATAGAGAGAGGGAGGGGTCTGTGTGGAGCATCAGAGAGAGAGAGAGGGAGGGGTCTGTGTGGAGCATCAGAGAGAGAGGGAGGGGTCTGAGTGGAGCATCAGAGAGAGAGGGAGGGGTCTGAGTGGAGCATCAGAGAGAGAGGGAGGGGTCTGTGTGGAGCATCAGAGAGAGAGGGAGGGGTCTGAGTGGAGCATCAGAGAGAGAGGGAGGGGTCTGTGTGGAGCATGACATCAGAGAGAGAGGGAGGGGTCTGTGTGGAGCATCAGAGAGAGAGAGAGGGAGGGGTCTGTGTGGAGCATCAGAGAGAGAGGGAGGGGTCTGAGTGGAGCATCAGAGAGAGAGGGAGGGGTCTGAGTGGAGCATCAGAGAGAGAGGGAGGGGTCTGTGTGGAGCATCAGAGAGAGAGTCTTTATATAGGGGTCTGTGTGTGGTAATTAGTGTGTCTTTATGTAGGGGTCTGTGTGGAGAATGACATCAGAGAGAGAGGGAGGGGTCTGAGTGGAGCATCAGAGAGAGAGGGAGGGGTCTGTGTGTGGTAATTAGTGTCTCTTTATGTAGGGGTCTGTGTGGAGCATGACATCAGAGAGAGAGTGAGGGGTCTGTGTGTGGCAATTAGTGTGTCTTTATGTAGGGGTCTGTATGGTAATTAGTGTGTCTTTATGTAGGGGTCTGTGTGGTAATTAGTGTGTCTTTATGTAGGGGTCTGTGTGGAGCATCAGAGAGAGAGAGAGGGAGGGGTCTGAGTGGAGCATCAGAGAGAGAGGGAG
>NW_023493659.1:1901832-1949332 GCF_013265735.2 Oncorhynchus mykiss
CCAAGCCAAAAGGCTCCTAAACAGCTTCTACCCCCAAGCCAAAAGGCTCCTAAACAGCTTCTACCCCCAAGCCAAAAGGCTCCTAAACAGCTTCTACCCCCAAGCCAAAAGGCTCCTAAACAGCTTCTACCCCCAAGCCAAAAGGCTCCTAAACAGCTTCTACCCCCAAGCCAAAAGGCTCCTAAACAGCTTCTACCCCCAAGCCAAAAGACTCCTAAACAGCTTCTACCCCCAAGCCAAAAGGCTCCTAAACAGCTTCTACCCTCAAGCCAAAAGGCTCCTAAACAGCTTCTACCCCCAAGCCAAAAGGCTCCTAAACAGCTTCTACCCCCAAGCCAAAAGGCTCCTAAACAGCTTCTACCCCCAAGCCAAAAGGCTCCTAAACAACTTCTACCCCCAAGCCAAAATGCTCCTAAACAGCTTCTACCCCCAAGCCAAAAGGCTCCTAAACAGCTTCTACCCCCAAGCCAAAAGGCTCCTAAACAGCTTCTACCCCCAAGCCAAAAGGCTCCTAAACAACTTCTACCCCCAAGCCAAAAGGCTCCTAAACAGCTTCTACCCCCAAGCCAAAAGGCTCCTAAACAGCTTCTACCCCCAAGCCAAAAGGCTCCTAAACAGCTTCTACCCCCAAGCCAAAAGACTCCTAAACAGCTATTACCCCCAAGCCAAAAGACTCCTAAACAGCTTCTACCCCCAAGCCAAAAGGCTCCTAAACAGCATCTACCCCCAAGCCAAAAGGCTCCTAAACAACTTCTACCCCCAAGCCAAAAGGCTCCTAAACAACTTCTACCCCCAAGCCAAAAGACTCCTAAACAACTTCTACCCCCAAGCCAAAAGGCTCCTAAACAACTTCTACCCCCAAGCCAAAAGGCTCCTAAACAACTTCTACCCCCAAGCCAAAAGACTCCTAAACAACTTCTACCCCCAAGCCAAAAGGCTCCTAAACAACTTCTACCCCCAAACCAAAAGACTCCTAAACAACTTCTACCCCAAATCCAAAAGACTCCTAAACAGCTTCTACCCCCAAGCCAAAAGGCTCCTAAACAGCTTCTACCCCCAAGCCAAAAGGCTCCTAAACAGCTTCTACCCCCATGCCAAAAGGCTCCTAAACAGCTTCTACCCCCAAGCCAAAAGGCTCCTAAACAACTTCTACCCCCAAGCCAAAAGACTCCTAAACAACTTCTACCCCCAAACCAAAAGACTCCTAAACAGCTTCTACCCCCAAGCCAAAATGCTCCTAAACAGCTTCTACCCCCAAGCCAAAAGGCTCCTAAACAGCTTCTACCCCCAAGCCAAAAGGCTCCTAAACAGCTTCTACCCCCAAGCCAAAAGGCTCCTAAACAGCTTCTACCCCCAAGCCAAAAGGCTCCTAAACAGCTTCTACCCCCAAGCCAAAAGGCTCCTAAACAGCTTCTACCCCCAAGCCAAAAGGCTCCTAAACAACTTCTACCCCCAAGCCAAAAGACTCCTAAACAGCTTCTACCCCCAAGCCAAAAGACTCCTAAACAGCTTCTACCCCCAAGCCAAAAGACTCCAAATGGCTCACCGCTGCTTCTCTCTGTTATTATATTTAATAACTCTACCTACCTGTCCATATGACCTCAGTTACCCCTGGGAGACACTGTCAACACCGGCCACTAGGGGCAGCAGAAAACAACGTAAAAACAAGTTCCCCAAACACACTTGAGAAAGAGACTGGTCTTCATCTAGTAGAATTCACTGAACTCTATTGAGGAAGAGACTGGTCTTTATCTAGTAGAATTCACTGAACTCTATTGAGGAAGAGACTGGTCTTTATCTAGTAGAATTCACTGAACTCTATTGAGGAAGAGACTGGTCTTTATCTAGTAGAATTCACTGAACTCTATTGAGGAAGAGACTGGTCTTCATCTAGTAGAATTCACTGAATATTGAGGAAGAGACTGGTCTTTATCTAGTAGAATTCACTGAACTCTATTGAGGAAGAGACTGGTCTTTATCTAGTAGAATTCACTGAATATTGAGGAAGAGACTGGTCTTTATCTAGTAGAATTCACTTCCTCTATTGAGGAAGAGACTGGTCTTTATCTAGTAGAATTCACTGAACTCTATTGAGGAAGAGACTGGTCTTCATCTAGTAGAATTCACTTCCTCTATTGAGGAAGAGACTGGTCTTTATCTAGTAGAATTCACTGAACTCTATTGAGGAAGAGACTGGTCTTTATCTAGTAGAATTCACTGAATATTGAGGAAGAGACTGGTCTTTTCATAATCAGTTGATGATCAGATCCGAGGACTGACTATCAACAAACAACACAATTGCTGATTAGATGAAGCCTTCTCAGTGTGGATGAGGGTAGGATGTTGATGTGCTGCTTACTGAATATATTTATACTAAACACTACATTCTAAATAGTATGTAGTATGATTAGTACACAGTATGTCGTTTTACAAAGTAGTAGGGAAAGACAGATTTCAGACACGGGCCACACTTCTCTTCTGTCTGGCAGCAGTGTGTAGAGTGTAAATAGTATGATTAGTACACAGTATGTAGTAGGGAAAGACAGATTCAGACAGGACCAGTGTGTAGTTAGTAGTAGAGAAGCCAGATTCAGACAGGACCAGTGTGTAGTTAGTAGTAGAGAAGCCAGATTCAGACAGGACCATTGTGTAGTTTTAGTTAGTAGGGAAGCCAGATTCAGACAGGACCAGTGTGTAGTTTTAGTTAGTAGTAGGGAAGCCAGATTCAGACAGGACCAGTGTGTAGTTTTAGTTAGTAGGGAAGCCAGATTCAGACAGGACCAGTGTGTAGTTTTAGTTAGTAGGGAAGCCAGATTCAGACAGGACCAGTGTGTAGTTTTAGTTAGTAGGGAAGCCAGATTCAGACAGGACCAGTGTGTAGTTTTAGTTAGTAGGGAAGCCAGATTCAGACAGGACCAGTGTGTAGTTTTAGTTAGTAGGGAAGCCAGATTCAGACAAAGTAAGTGTGTGTGTGTGTGTGTGTGTGTGTGTGTGTGTGTGTGTGTGTGTGTGTGTGTGTGTGTGTGTGCAGTGTTTGTGTGTGTCAGTGTGTGTGTGCATGTGGCGGATATGTCCATTAGAAAAAACATCGACAATCAACAGGAAAAAACAGCTTTAGAACACAAAGACACACACACACACACACACACACACACACACACACACACACACACACACACACACACACACAGACGCACACACACACACACACACACACACACTCACACACAGACGCACACACAGACGCACGCATGCAAACATACACACACTCACACACAGACGCACACACAGACGCACGCATGCAAACATACACACACACATACTCTTGTAACCTTGCGGGGACATGTGTGTTCTCCATGTGTGTATTCTCTCTCTCTCTCTCCTAACTCTCTCTCTGTCTCTACCCCTCTCTGTCTTTCTCTCTCTCTCTCTCCCTCCCTCCCTCCCTCCCTCCCTCCCTCCCTCCCTCCCTCCCTCCCTCCCTCCCTCCCTCCCTCCCTCCCTCCCTCCCTCTCCCACCCTCCCTCCTTCCCTCTCACCCTCCCTCCCTCCCTCTCCCTCCCTCCCTCCCTCTCCCTCCCTCCCTCCCTCCTTCTCTCCCTCCCCGTGTCCAGCTGCATGTGGAGGTCTTCTGTCTAAGCTAAACGGAACCATCTCCACTCCCGGCTGGCCCAAGGAGTACCCCCCTAATAAGAACTGTGTGTGGCAGGTAGTTGCTCCAACCCAGTACAGAATATCAATGCAGTTTGAATCCTTCGAGCTGGAGGGCAACGAGGTGAGTGTGGAACGTGTGTTTAGTGTTTGTGTGTATGTGTGTTAGGTTTGTAAAATGCTTGTTGTGGTCAGTGTGTAAATGACCGTGTATATAATTGTGTGTGTGTGTGTTTCAGGTGTGTAAGTATGACTTTGTGGAGGTGCGTAGCGGCCTATCGTCAGACAGTAAGCTGCACGGAAAATACTGCGGTACGGAGGTTCCCGAGGTCATCACATCACAGTACAACAACATGAGAATAGAGTTCAAGTCTGACAACACCGTGTCCAAGAAGGGCTTCAAGGCTCACTTCTTCTCTGGTGAGGCCTCACTGGAGGGACCGCTGTTTCTGATTGTGGGATGTGGGGTGGGTTATCTCTCTCTGTCTCTGTCTCTGTCTCTGTCTCTCTCTGTCTCTGTCTCTGTCTCTGTCTCTCTCTCTTTCCCTCTCTCTCTCTCTGTCTCTCTCTCTCTCTGTCTCTTTCTCTCTCTGTCTGTCTCTCTCTCTCTCTCTCTTTTTCTCTCTCTCTGTCTCTCTCTCTTTCTCTCTCTCTCTCTCTCTCTTTCTCTCTCTCACTCTCTCTGTCTCTCTCTCTCTCTCTCTCTCTCTCTCTCACTCTCTCTGTCTCTCTCTCTCTGTCTCTTTCTCTCTCTGTCTCTCTCTCGCTCTGTCTCTCTCACTCTCTCTGTGTGTGTGTGTGTACCCCATACCCACTCCTGTCTCTGTTCTGTCCTGTTCTCCCCCCCTCAGACAGGCCTGCGTTGTGTCACGAACGCGTGTTTGTGTTTGAGTCGTGTCACGACGCCAAGCGACCTCGACCCCGTAACAATGACAATGCGCCGGCGACCTCAGGCAGGGTCAGAGGTAACCCCATGACCTAGTCATGACGTCACAATCAGGCCTTCCTCTGATTGGCTCAGGTCTAACATGACGTCGCAATCAGGCCGTCTGATTGTCGTGTTTTCGGGTCTAACATGTGACCATCAGGCCACTCTCTGATTGGTTGGTTCGGGTCTAACATGTGACCATCAGGACCCTCTCTGATTGGTTGGTTCTGGTTCTAACATGAAGAGGGGAATGGATGAGGGGTGTGGGATGGTGTCACATCCATTCTCTTCCCCGGGGAATGTGCGGTTCCCTGTCAGAACAACCTCTCTGTCTGGTAGAGATGTGTCGTCGTTATTAACTCTCCAACCGCTCCTCTCCGTTGGCTCTAACCGCAGGTCTAGGATCAGGGACTGTATCAGAGAGTCCCAGAGTAGGAGGGATTATTTAGGATCTCGGATCAGCTTCCCCTCACTACATTTAATTATAATCGTATTTCAACACTGCTACTCTGAATCAGACCAGCCTGTCCAGACCAACGTTAACCTCTCTGAATCAGACCAGCCTGTCCAGACCATCCTTAACCTCTCTGAATCAGACCAGCCTGTCCAGACCCTTGTTAACCTCAACGAATCAGACCAGCCTGTCCAGACCAACGTTAACCTCTCTGAATCAGACCAGCCTGTCCAGACCATCCTTAACCTCTCTGAATCAGACCAGCCTGTCCAGACCAGCCTGTCCAGACCAGCCTGTCCAGACCATCGTTAACCTCTCTGAATCAGACCAGCCTGTCCAGACCAGCCTGTCCAGACCAGCGTTAACCTCTCTGAATCAGACCAGCCTGTCCAGACCAGCGTTAACCTCTCTGAATCAGACCAGCCTGTCCAGACCAACGTTAACCTCTCTGAATCAGACCAGCCTGTCCAGACCAGTGTTAACCTCTCTGAATCAGACCAGCCTCTCCAGACCAGCGTTAACCTCTCTGAATCAGACCAGCCTGTCCAGACCAACGTTAACCTCTCTGAATCAGACCAGCCTGTCCAGACCAGCGTTAACCTCTCTGAATCAGACCAGCCTGTCCAGACCAGCGTTAACCTCTCTGAATCAGACCAGCCTGTCCAGACCAGCGTTAACCTCTCTGAATCAGACCAGCCTGTCCAGACCAACGTTAACCTCTCTGAATCAGACCAGCCTGTCCAGACCATCCTTAACCTCTCTGAATCAGACCAGCCTGTCCAGACCCTTGTTAACCTCAACGAATCAGACCAGCCTGTCCAGACCAACGTTAACCTCTCTGAATCAGACCAGCCTGTCCAGACCATCCTTAACCTCTCTGAATCAGACCAGCCTGTCCAGACCAGCCTGTCCAGACCAGCCTGTCCAGACCATCGTTAACCTCTCTGAATCAGACCAGCCTGTCCAGACCAGCCTGTCCAGACCAGCGTTAACCTCTCTGAATCAGACCAGCCTGTCCAGACCAGCGTTAACCTCTCTGAATCAGACCAGCCTGTCCAGACCAACGTTAACCTCTCTGAATCAGACCAGCCTGTCCAGACCAGTGTTAACCTCTCTGAATCAGACCAGCCTCTCCAGACCAGCGTTAACCTCTCTGAATCAGACCAGCCTGTCCAGACCAACGTTAACCTCTCTGAATCAGACCAGCCTGTCCAGACCAGCGTTAACCTCTCTGAATCAGACCAGCCTGTCCAGACCAGCGTTAACCTCTCTGAATCAGACCAGCCTGTCCAGACCAGCGTTAACCTCTCTGAATCAGACCAGCCTGTCCAGACCATCGTTAACCTCTCTGAATCAGACCAGCCTGTGCAGACCAGCCTGTCCAGACCAACGTTAACCTCTCTGAATCAGACCAGCCTGTCCAGACCAGCGTTAACCTCTCTGAATCAGACCAGCCTGTCCAGACCAGCGTTAACCTCTCTGAATCAGACCAGCCTGTCCAGACCAACGTTAACCTCTCTGAATCAGACCAGCCTGTCCAGACCCTCGTTAACCTCTCTGAATCAGACCAGCCTGTCCAGACCAGCGTTAATCTCTCTGAATCAGACCAGCCTGTCCAGACCAGCCTGTCCAGACCAACGTTAACCTCTCTGAATCAGACCAGCCTGTCCAGACCAGCGTTAACCTCTCTGAATCAGACCAGCCTGTACAGACCAACGTTAACCTCTCTGAATCAGACCAGCCTGTCCAGACCAGCCTGTCCAGACCATCCTTAACCTCTCTGAATCAGACCAGCCTGTCCAGACCAGCGTTAACCTCTCTGAATCAGACCAGCCTGTCCAGACCAGCGTTAACCTCTCTGAATCAGACCAGCCTGTCCAGACCATCGTTAACCTCTCTGAATCAGACCAGCCTGTCCAGACCATCGTTAACCTCTCTGAATCAGACCAGCCTGTCCAGACCAGCTTGTCCAGACCAACGTTAACCTCTCTGAATACGATACCTAATCCTAGACTAACACTGCTACTATGAATCAGACCAGTAGAATAATAGTGAAGACATCAATACTATGAAATAACACATATGGTATCATGCAGTAACCAAAAAAAAGTGTTAAGCAAATATAAATATATATAAATAAAATATATATATTTTATATATATATTTACATAGAGATTCTTCAAATAGCCAGGCTTTGATAGCAGCTTTGCACACTCTTGTTATGTCAGTCTACATACATACATATAGGATACCTGTTAGTCTCCTAGAGATATCTGTTAGTCTCCTAGGGATATCTGTTAGTCTCCTAGGGATACCTGTTAGTCTCCTAGGGATATCTGTTATTCTCCTAGGGATATCTGTTAGTCTCCTAGGGATATCTGTTATTCTCCTAGGGATATCTGTTAGTCTCCTAGGGATATCTGTTAGTCTCCTAGGGATATCTGGTAGTCTCCTACGGATACCTGTTAGTCTCCTAGGGATACCTGTTAGTCTCCTAGCGATATCTGTCAGTCTCCTAGGGATGTCTGTTAGTCTCCTAGGGATACCTGTTAGTCTCCTAGGGATATCTGTTATTCTCCTAGGGATATCTGTCTGTCTCCTAGGGATAACTGTTAGTCTCCTAGGGATACCTGTTAATTTACTAGGGATATATCTGAGTCTCCTAGGATATCTGTTTGTCTCCTAGGGATATCTGTTATTCTCCTAGGGATATCTGTTAGTCTCCTAGGGATACCTGTTAGTCTCCTAGGGATATCTGTTAGTCTCCTAGGGATATCTGTCCGTCTCCTAGGGATAACTGTTAGTCTCCTAGGGATACCTGTTAATTTCCTAGGGATATATCTGAGTCTCCTAGGGATATCTGTTAGTCAACTAGGGATATATGTTAGTCTCCTATGGATATCTGCTAGTCTCCTAGGGATATCTGTTAGTCTCCTAGGGATATCTGTCAGTCTCCTAGGGATATCTGTTAGTCTCCTAGGGATATATGTTAGTCTCCTAGGGATATCTGTCAGTCTCCTAGGGATATATGTTAGTCTCCTAGGGATATCTGTCAGTCTCCTAGGGATAACTGTTAGTCTCCTAGGGATACCTGTTAATTTCCTAGGGATATCTGTCAGTCTCCTATGGATATCTGTTGTCTCCTTTGGATATCTCTTAGTCTCCTAGGGATATCTGTCAGTCTCCTAGGGATATCTGTTAGTCTCCTAGGGATATCTGTCAGTCTCCTAGGGATATCTGTCAGTCTCCTAGGGATAACTGTTAGTCTCCTAGGGATATCTGTCAGTCTCCTAGGGATATCTGTCAGTCTCCTAGGGATAACTGTTAGTCTCCTAGGGATATCTGTCAGTCTCCTATGGATAACTGTTAGTCTCCTAGGGATAACTGTTAGTCTCCTAGGGATATCTGTCAGTCTCCTATGGATAACTGTTAGTCTCCTAGGGATAACTGTTAGTCTCCTAGGGATATCTGTTAGTCTCCTAGGGATACCTGTTAGTCTCCTAGGGATAACTGTTAGTCTCCTAGGGATATCTGTCAGTCTCCTATGGATAACTGTTAGTCTCCTAGAGATATCTGTTAGTCTCCTAGGGATATCTGTTAGTCTCCTAGGGATATCTGTTAGTCTCCTAGGGATATCTGTTAGTCTCCTAGGGATACCTGTTAGTCTCCTAGGGATATCTGTTAGTCTCCTAGGGATATCTGTTAGTCTCCTAGGGATATCTGTCAGTCTCCTAGGGATATCTGTTAGTCTCCTAGGGATACCTGTTAGTCTCCTAGGGATACCTGTTAGTCTCCTAGGGATATCTGTTAGTCTCCTAGGGATACCTGTTAGTCTCCTAGGGATACCTGTTAGTCTCCTAGGGATATCTGTTAGTCTCCTAGGGATACCTGTTAGTCTCCTAGGGATATCTGTTAGTCTCCTAGGGATAACTGTTAGTCTCCTAGGGATATCTGTTAGTCTCCTAGGGATATCTGTTAGTCTCCTAGGGATACCTGTTAGTCTCCTAGGGATATCTGGTAGTCTCCTAGGGATATCTGTTAGTCTCCTAGGGATACCTGTTAGTCTCCTAGGGATATCTGGTAGTCTCCTAGGGATACCTGTTAGTCTCCTAGGGATATCTGGTAGTCTCCTAGGGATATCTGTTAGTCTCCTAGGGATACCTGTTAGTCTCCTAGGGATATCTGTTAGTCTCCTAGGGATACCTGTTAGTCTCCTAGGGATATCTGGTAGTCTCCTAGGGATATCTGTTAGTCTCCTAGGGATACCTGTTAGTCTCCTAGGGATATCTGGTAGTCTCCTAGGGATACCTGTTAGTCTCCTAGGGATATCTGGTAGTCTCCTAGGGATATCTGTTAGTCTCCTAGGGATACCTGTTAGTCTCCTAGGGATATCTGTCAGTCTCCTAGGGATATCTGTTTGTCTCCTAGGGATATCTGTCAGTCTCCTAGGGATATCTGTCAGTCTCCTAGGGATAACTGTTAGTCTCCTAGGGATATCTGTCAGTCTCCTAGGGATATCTGTCAGTCTCCTAGGGATAACTGTTAGTCTCCTAGGGATATCTGTCAGTCTCCTATGGATAACTGTTAGTCTCCTAGGGATAACTGTTAGTCTCCTAGGGATATCTGTCAGTCTCCTATGGATAACTGTTAGTCTCCTAGGGATAACTGTTAGTCTCCTAGGGATATCTGTTAGTCTCCTAGGGATACCTGTTAGTCTCCTAGGGATAACTGTTAGTCTCCTAGGGATATCTGTCAGTCTCCTATGGATAACTGTTAGTCTCCTAGAGATATCTGTTAGTCTCCTAGGGATATCTGTTAGTCTCCTAGGGATATCTGTTAGTCTCCTAGGGATATCTGTTAGTCTCCTAGGGATACCTGTTAGTCTCCTAGGGATATCTGTTAGTCTCCTAGGGATATCTGTTAGTCTCCTAGGGATATCTGTCAGTCTCCTAGGGATATCTGTTAGTCTCCTAGGGATACCTGTTAGTCTCCTAGGGATACCTGTTAGTCTCCTAGGGATATCTGTTAGTCTCCTAGGGATACCTGTTAGTCTCCTAGGGATACCTGTTAGTCTCCTAGGGATATCTGTTAGTCTCCTAGGGATACCTGTTAGTCTCCTAGGGATATCTGTTAGTCTCCTAGGGATAACTGTTAGTCTCCTAGGGATATCTGTTAGTCTCCTAGGGATATCTGTTAGTCTCCTAGGGATACCTGTTAGTCTCCTAGGGATATCTGGTAGTCTCCTAGGGATATCTGTTAGTCTCCTAGGGATACCTGTTAGTCTCCTAGGGATATCTGGTAGTCTCCTAGGGATACCTGTTAGTCTCCTAGGGATATCTGGTAGTCTCCTAGGGATATCTGTTAGTCTCCTAGGGATACCTGTTAGTCTCCTAGGGATATCTGTTAGTCTCCTAGGGATACCTGTTAGTCTCCTAGGGATATCTGGTAGTCTCCTAGGGATATCTGTTAGTCTCCTAGGGATACCTGTTAGTCTCCTAGGGATATCTGGTAGTCTCCTAGGGATACCTGTTAGTCTCCTAGGGATATCTGGTAGTCTCCTAGGGATATCTGTTAGTCTCCTAGGGATACCTGTTAGTCTCCTAGGGATATCTGGTAGTCTCCTAGGGATACCTGTTAGTCTCCTAGGGATACCTGTTCGTTGGCCAGATGCTTGAGGGAGGCCCCTCTCCCTCACGCAGACCTAACCCCTGTGTCTGTGTGTCAGTCTGTGTGTCTGTGTGTCTGTCTGCGTTAAGAGAGTGTCTGTGTGACCTGTAGAAAGCCAGTCAGTTGAATACCACAACACACACACTGTAGTATCAGGATAGCACCGTAAGACCACACCACACACACACATTGCAGTATCAGGATAGCACTGTAATACCACAACACACACGGGGGATGAGGAGGATTTAGAGTTTCAGTAAAAACAGATTTTGTTTCTAGGAGGTGAAGTCTATCTTCTGATCTAGCAACCATCATCTCCCTCCCTCCCTCTCTCTCTCTCTCTCTCTCTCTCTCTCTCTCTCCCTCTCTCCGCCGTCTCTCCTCCCTCTCTCCTCCCTCCCTCCCTCTCCCCTCCCTCCCTCCCTCCCTCCCTCCCTCTCTCTCTCTCTCTCTCTCTCTCTCTCTCTCCCTCGCTGTCCCTCCCTCCCTACCTGTCCCTCCCTCCCTCCCTCCCTCCCTCCCTCTCTCCCTCTCCAGATAAGGATGAATGCAGTAAGGATAATGGCGGCTGCCAACATGACTGTATAAACACAGTGGGATCGTACGTATGCCAGTGTCGACACGGATTCATACTACATGAGAACAAACATGACTGTAAAGAAGGTAGGTCACACACACACACACACACACACACACACACACACACACACACACACACACAGCTCAGTCCCTCTGTTTTTCATAAACAGACTCTGGTTTCAACATCTGGTGGCCCCAAGGCTTCAAAGTGTGTGTGTGTGAGTGTTTTTGTGTGTGTGTGTCTGTGTGTTTGTGTGTGTGTGTCTGTGTGTTTGTGTGTGTGTCTGTGTGTTTGTGTGTGTGTGAATTGGGAATATAGATGTGCTTCTCTTGAGGTTACTGGATCAACTTTGTCAAACACACACACACACACACACACACACACACAAAAACACTCACACACACACACTTTGAAGCCTTGGGGCCACCAGACACACCCTCCCTCCCTCACACTGACCCACTACCATGTGAAAACCTAAATGCTGTCTGAAAGGAGACATTGAGACTGTGATTGTTTGCTGTTGAATAATGAAGGAACAATCTGTCCTCTCTTTCCTTCTCCTCCGTCTCTCCTCCGTCTCTCCTCCCTCTCTCCTCCGTCTCTCCTCCGTCTCTCCTCCCTCTCTCCTCCGTCTCTCCTCCGTCTCTCCTCCCTCTCTCCTCCCTCTCTCATCCGTCTCTCCTCCGTCTCTCCTCCCTCTCTCCTCCGTCTCTCCTCCCTCTCTCCTCCGTCTCTCCTCCGTCTCTCCTCCGTCTCTCCTCCCTCTCTCCTCACTCTCTCCTCCCTCTCTCCTCCGTCTCTCCTCCCTCTCTCCTCCGTCTCTCCTCCGTCTCTCCTCCCTCTCTCCTCCGTCTCTCCTCCCTCTCTCCTCCCTCTCTCCTCCGTCTCTCCTCCGTCTCTCCTCCCTCTCTCCTCCCTCTCTCCTCCGTCTCTCCTCCGTCTCTCCTCCCTCTCTCCTCCGTCTCTCCTCCGTCTCTCCTCCGTCTCTCCTCCGTCTCTCCTCCCTCTCTCCTCACTCTCTCCTCACTCTCTCCTCCCTCTCTCCTCCCTCTCTCCTCCATCTCTCCTCCCTCTCTCCTCCGTCTCTCCTCCCTCTCTCCTCCCTCTCTCCTCCCTCTCTCCTCTGTCTCTCCTCCCTCTCTCCTCCGTCTCTCCTCCGTGTCTCCTCCCTCTCTCCTCTGTCTCTCCTCCTCCGTCTCTCCTCCGTCTCTCCTCCGTCTCTCCTCCTTCTCCTTCCTGCTGCTTCATTTCCTCTTCCTCTCCGGCCCTGACCCCCTGCTTCCTGTCTGTGTGTGTGTGCTTACGCGTTTGTGTGTGCCTGGTTGGCTGCACATGTGTACGTGTGCCTGTGTGTGTGTGTGTGTGTGTGTGTGTGTGTGTGTGTAGCTGAGTGTAAGCATAAGGTCCACAGCCCCAGCGGGACCATGAACAGCCCCAACTGGCCTGATAAATATCCCAGTAGGAAGGAATGTACCTGGGACATCACCACTACACCTGGACACAGAGTCAGACTGGTGAGGAACACACACACCTGGACACAGAGTCAGACTGGTGAGGAACACACACACCTGGACACAGAGTCAGACTGGTGAGGAACACACACACCTGGACACAGAGTCAGACTGGTGAGGAACACACACACCTGGACACAGAGTCAGACTGGTGAGGAACACACACACCTGGACACAGAGTCAGACTGGTGAGGAACACACACACCTGGACACAGAGTCAGACTGGTGAGGAACACACACACCTGGACACAGAGTCAGACTGGTGAGGAACACACACACCTGGACACAGAGTCAGACTGGTGAGGAACACACACACCTGGACACAGAGTCAGACTGGTGAGGAACACACACACCTGGACACAGAGTCAGACTGGTGAGGACACCTGGACACAGAGTCAGACTGGTGAGGAACACACACACCTGGACACAGAGTCAGACTGGTGAAACACGTCTGTCTGTCTGTTGTTTAATTCTTTACCAGGCCACTGGATTACAGCTGGAATGGTGTGGGTTTTCATGTGGAACAATGAGGCCTTGAAGCAAAGCAGATCTGTCTGTGTGTCTGTGTGTCTGTGTGTCTGTGTGTCTGTGTGTCTTTGTGTCTGTGTCTGTGTTTTCAGACAGATGATGTCATGCTAATAAATCTGTCTCTTAGTCAGGTTTCAGTTTAAGACCACACACTCTCTCTCTGTCTCTCTCTCGCTCTCTGTCTCTCTCTCTCAATTCAATTCAATGGGCTTTATTGTCATGGGAAACATGTGTTAACATTGCCAAAGCAAGTGATATAGATAATATACACAAGTGAAATAAACAATACAAATTAACAGTAAACATTACACATCTGTCTCTCCCCCTCCCTCCTCTCCCTTTCTCTCTCTCCCCCTCCATCCTATCTCTTTCTCTCTCTCTCTCTCTCTCTCCCTCTCTTTCTCTCTGTCTCTCCCCTTCCCTCCTCTCTCTGTCTCTGTCTCTCTCTGTCTCTCTCTCTCCCCCTCTTTCTCCCCCCACTTTCTCCAGTCATTTAATGAATTTGAGATCGAGCAGCATCAGGAGTGTGCATATGATCACCTGGAGGCCTTTGACGGGGAGGGTGACTCAGCGGCCATCTTGGGTCGGCTGTGTGGCAGTAAGATTCCGGAACCGCTGGTCTCCACGGGTAACAAGATGTACCTGCGTTTCATCTCTGACGCCTCGGTTCAGAGGAAAGGATTCCAGGCCACACACTCCACTGGTATGGACTGGATGGGGTCTCTCTCTCTCTCTCTCTCTCTCTCTCTCTCTCTCTCTCTCTCTGTCTCTCTTTCTCTCTCTCTCTCTCTTGATCTCTCTCTCTGTTTCAATCTCTCTGTCTCAATCTCTCTCTCTCTCTCGCTCTCTCTCTCTCTCTCTCTCTCTCTCTCTCTCTCTCTCTGTCTCTCTCTCTCTCTGTCTCTCTCTCTCTCTCTCTCTGTCTCTCTTTCTCTCTCTCTCTCTCTTGATCTCTCTCTCTGTTTCAATCTCTCTGTCTCAATCTCTCTCTCTCTCTCGCTCTCTCTCTCTCTCTCTCTCTCTCTCTCTCCCTCTCTGTCTCTCTCTCTCTCTGTCTCTCTCTCTCTCTCTCTCTCTCTCTCTCTTGATCTCTCTCTCTGTTTCAATCTCTCTCTCTGTCTCAACCTCTCTCTCTCTCTCTCTCTCTCTCTCTCTCTCTCTCTTGATCTCTCTCTCTCTCTCTCTCTCTCTCTCTCTCTCTCTCTCTCTTGATCTCTCTGTGTGTGTGCAAATGTGTGTTTATTGTTCTACTTTGATAAACCACCCTTTGATGTAACTAGACAGTAAGTTCTACCTGTCAGTGTCCAGTGATGATCATATTGTAACTAGACAGTAAGTTCTACCTGTCAGTGTCCAGTGATGATCATATTGTAACTAGACAGTAAGTTCTACCTGTCAGTGTCCAGTGATGATCATATTGTAAATAGACAGTAAGTTCTACCTGTCAGTGTCCAGTGATGATCATATTGTAGTATCTAGACAGTAAGTTCTACCTGTCAGTGTCCAGTGATGATCATATTGGTGTAACTAGACAGTAAGTTCTACCTGCCAGTGTCCAGTGATGATCATATTGTAACTAGACAGTAAGTTCTACCTGTCAGTGTCCAGTGATGATCATATTGTAGTATCTAGACAGTAAGTTCTACCCGCCAGTGTCCAGTGATGATCATATTGTAACTAGACAGTAAGTTCTACCTGTCAGTGTCCAGTGATGATCATATTGTAATAAGACAGTAAGTTCTACCTGCCAGTGTCCAGTGATGATCATATTGTATCTAGACAGTAAGTTCTACCTGCCAGTGTCCAGTGATGATCATATTGTAACTAGACAGTAAGTTCTACCTGCCAGTGTCCAGTGATGATCATATTGTAACTAGACAGTAAGTTCTACCTGCCAGTGTCCAGTGATGATCATATTGTAGTATCTAGACAGTAAGTTCTACCTGTCAGTGTCCAGTGATGATCATGTTGTAGTATCTAGACAGTAAGTTCTACCTGCCAGTGTCCAGTGATGATCATATTGTATCTAGACAGTAAGTTCTACCTGTCAGTGTCCAGTGATGATCATATTGTATCTAGACAGTAAGTTCTACCTGCCAGTGTCCAGTGATGATCATATTGTATCTAGACAGTAAGTTCTACCTGTCAGTGTCCAGTGATGATCATATTGTAGTATCTAGACAGTAAGTTCTACCTGCCAGTGTCCAATGATGATCATATTGTAGTATCTAGACAGTAAGTTCTACCTGCCAGTGTCCAGTGATGATCATATTGTAACTAGACAGTAAGTTCTACCTGTCAGTGTCCAGTGATGATCATATTGTAGTATCTAGACAGTAAGTTCTACCCGCCAGTGTCCAGTGATGATCATATTGTAACTAGACAGTAAGTTCTACCTGTCAGTGTCCAGTGATGATCATATTGTAATAAGACAGTAAGTTCTACCTGCCAGTGTCCAGTGATGATCATATTGTATCTAGACAGTAAGTTCTACCTGTCAGTGTCCAGTGATGATCATATTGTAGTATCTAGACAGTAAGTTCTACCTGTCAGTGTCCAGTGATGATCATGTTGTAACTAGACAGTAAGTTCTACCTGCCAGTGTCCAGTGATGATCATATTGTAGTATCTAGACAGTAAGTTCTACCTGTCAGTGTCCAGTGATGATCATGTTGTAGTATCTAGACAGTAAGTTCTACCTGCCAGTGTCCAGTGATGATCATATTGTATCTAGACAGTAAGTTCTACCTGTCAGTGTCCAGTGATGATCATATTGTATCTAGACAGTAAGTTCTACCTGCCAGTGTCCAGTGATGATCATATTGTATCTAGACAGTAAGTTCTACCTGTCAGTGTCCAGTGATGATCATATGGTAGTATCTAGACAGTAAGTTCTACCTGCCAGTGTCCAATGATGATCATATTGTAGTATCTAGACAGTAAGTTCTACCTGCCAGTGTCCAGTGATGATCATATTGTAGTAACTAGACAGTAAGTTCTACCTGCCAGTGTCCAGTGATGATCATATTGTATCTAGACAGTAAGTTCTACCTGCCAGTGTCCAGTGATGATCATATTGTAGTAACTAGACAGTAAGTTCTACCTGCCAGTGTCCAATGATGATCATATTGTAGTATCTAGACAGTAAGTTCTACCCGCCAGTGTCCAATGATCATCATATTGTAGTATCTAGACAGTAAGTTCTACCTGCCAGTGTCCAGTGATGATCATATTGTAACTAGACAGTAAGTTCTACCTGCCAGTGTCCAGTGAAGGTAAAGCAGTCCACTGCCCCCCTCTAGTGGTGAATACCAGAACATGCAACAACAACAAAAAATAGTTATCTTTATCTTGGTCTATATTTGTTTATTTAGCCTGAACCAAAGTGTTAATGTCCCTGTCTGTCTCTCTCCTCTTCTAGAGTGTGGAGGGAGGTTAGTTTCACTCTCTAAATGTACCTGTCTGTCTCTCTCCTCTTCTAGAGTGTGGAGGGAGGTTGAAGGCAGAGACTCGTCAGAAGAACCTCTACTCACACTCCCAGTTTGGAGATAACAACTACCCCGGTATACACACACACACACACACACACACACACACACACACACACACACACACACACACACACACACACACACACACACACACACACACACACACACACACACACACACACACCCTCTGTAGGACGACTACAAGCTGTTTAAACTGTTGTGGTTGTAATTTTATGGTTTGTATGATGTCACAGCTGTCAATCCAAAGGAATATTTACACTTGTCAGGATGATGGTTTTTCTATTAATTTAATTTCTATTGTTTTCTGTTTGTCTCTTTTCTATTTTACTCTACTTTACTCTATTCTACTCTATTCTATTCCATTCTACTCTACTCTACTCTATTCTATTCTACTCTATTCTATTCTACTCTACTCTGTTTTACTCTACTCTACTCTATTCAACTCTATTCTACTCTACTCTATTCTACTCTACTCTACTCTACTCTATTTTACTCTACTCTACTCTATTCAACTCTATTCTATTCTACTCTATTCTACTATATTCTTCTCTACTCCACTCTAATCTGTTTTACTCTACTCTTTTCTATTCTACTCTATTCAATTCTACTCTATTCTATTCTACTATATTCTATTATATTATTCTCTGCTCTGCTCTACTCTATTCTATTCTACTATATTCTATTATATTATTCTCTGCTCTGCTCTACTCTATTTTACTATATTCTACTCTATTCTATTTTATTCTATTTTACTCTATTCTGCTTTACCCTACCCTATTCTACTCTACTCTACTTTATTCTACTATATTCTACTCTATTCTACCCTATTCTATTTCACTATATCCTACTCCATTCTACTCTATTCTATTATACTCTATTCTACTATATTCTGCTTTACCCTACTCTATTCTATTCTACTCAATTTTATTCAACTATATTATACTCTATTCTACTCTATTATATTCTATTCTACTCTATTATATTATATTTGACTCTATTATACTCTGTTCTAATCTATTTTACTCTATTTTATTATTCTCTAATCTACCCTAATCTTTTCTATTCTACTCTATTCTGCTTTACTCTACTCTATTTTACTCTCCTCTGTTCTACTCTATTTTACTCTACTCTGTTCTACTCTATTTTACTCTACTCTGTTCTACTCTATTCTACTATATTCTACTCTATTATATTCTACTCTACTCTATTTTACTATCCTCTGTTCTACTCTATTTTATCTACTCTACTCTATTATATTTTATTATATTCTACTCTACTCTACTCTATTTTACTCTCCTCTATTCTACTCTATTCTATTCTACTCTACTCTACTCTATTTTACTCTACTCTATTTTACTCTCCTCTGTTCTACTCTATTTTAACCTGCTCTACTCTATTTTACTCTACTCTACTCTATTTTACTCTACTCTATTTTACTCTCCTCTGTTCTACTCTATTTTACTCTACTCTACTCTATTTTACTCTCCTCTGTTCTACTCTATTCTGTTCTATTCTATTCTACTCTACTCTACTCTATTTTATTCTACTCTACTCTACTCTATTTTACTCTCCTATATTCTACTCTATTTTACTCTACTCTATTCTATTTTATTCTATTCTACTCTACTCTACTCTATTTTATCTACTCTACTCTATTATATTTTATTATATTCTACTCTACTCTACTCTATTTTACTCTCCTCTATTCTACTCTATTTTACTCTCCTCTACTCTATTTTACTCTCCTCTATTCTACTCTATTCTATTCTACTCTACTCTACTCTATTTTACTCTACTCTATTTTACTCTCCTCTGTTCTACTCTATTTTAACCTGCTCTACTCTATTTTACTCTACTCTACTCTATTTTACTCTACTCTATTTTACTCTCCTCTGTTCTACTCTATTTTACTCTACTCTACTCTATTTTACTCTCCTCTGTTCTACTCTATTCTGTTCTATTCTATTCTACTCTACTCTACTCTATTTTATTCTACTCTACT
Organism: Oncorhynchus mykiss; assembly: GCF_013265735.2. Classification (NCBI taxonomy): domain Eukaryota; kingdom Metazoa; phylum Chordata; class Actinopteri; order Salmoniformes; family Salmonidae; genus Oncorhynchus; species Oncorhynchus mykiss. Next base: position 1,920,666 of record NW_023493659.1, read on the forward strand.
CTACTCTATTTTACTCTCCTATATTCTACTCTATTTTACTCTACTCTATTCTATTTTATTCTATTCTACTCTACTCTACTCTATTTTACTCTCCTCTGTTCTACTCTACTCTATTCTATTTTTTTTATTCTACTCTACTCTTCTCTATTTTACTCTACTCTATTCTACTCTATTCTATTTTATTCTATTCTACTCTACTCTATTTTACTCTTCTATATTCTACTCTATTTTACTCTACTCTATTCTACTCTATTCTATTTTATTCTATTCTACTCTACTCTACTCTATTTTACTCTCCTCTGTTCTACTCTATTTTACTCTACTCTACTCTATTTTACTCTCCTCTGTTCTACTCTATTTTATCTTCTCGACTCTATTCTACTCTACTCTACTCTATTCTATTTTATTCTACTCTACTCTACTCTATTTTACTCTCCTCTGTTCTACTCTATTTTACTCTCCTCTGTTATACTCTATTTTATCTTCTCGACTCTATTCTACTCTACTCTATTCTATTTTATTCTACTCTACTCTCCTCTATTTTACTCTCCTCTGTTCTACTCTATTTTACTCTCCTCTGTTATACTCTATTTTACTCTACTCTACTCTACTCTATTTTACTCTCCTCTGTTCTACTCTATTTTACTTTACTCTACTATATTTTACTCTCCTCTGTTCTACTCTATTATTCTACTCTACTCTACTCTATTTTATTATACTCTGCTCTACTTTATTTTACTCTCCTCTATTCTACTGTACTCTATTCTACTCTACTCTACTCTATTCTACTCTATTTTACTACACTCTATTCTACTCTATTCTATTTTATTCTACTCTACACTACTCTACTCTATTTTACTCTCCTCTGTTCTACTCTATTTGACTCTACTCTACTCTATTCTATTTTGTTATATTCTACTCTACTCTATTTTACTCTCTGTTCTCCTCTATTTTACTCCTCTGTCCTACTCTATTTTACTCTACTCTACTCTATTTTACTCTCCTCTGTTCTACTCTATTTTACTCTACTCTACTGTACTCTATTTTAAGCTACTCTACTCTATTTTACTTTACTCTATTATACTCTATTCTACACTATTCTATTTTATTCTATTCTACTCTACTCTACTCTATTTTACTCTCCTCTGTTCTACTCTATTTTACTCTACTCTATTATACTCTATTCTACACTATTCTATTTTATTCTATTCTACTCTACTCTACTCTATTTTACTCTCCTCTGTTCTACTCTATTTTCTTCTACTCTACTCTATTTTACTCTACTCTATTTTACTCTACTCTGTTCTACTCTACTCTATTTTACTCTACTCTACTCTACTGTACACTCATCTCCTCTCTGCTCTCATCTTCTCTCCAGGCCATACGGACTGTGAGTGGTTGGTGACGTCAGAGGAGGGTTACGGAATAGAGTTGACCTTTACGACCTTCGAGGTGGAGGAGGAGGCGGACTGTGGTTATGACTACATAGAGCTGTACGATGGTTATGACTCTAACTCACACAGACTGGGACGGTTCTGTGGTTCTGGGGTAAGGATGGGTATCACATACATAATGACTCTAACTCACACAGACTGGGACGGTTCTGTGGTTCTGGGGTCAGGATGGGTATCACATACATAATGACTCTAACTCACACAGACTGGGACGGTTCTGTGGTTCTGTGGTAAGGATGGGAGGGGGGGGGGGGGGGGGGGGGTAGGTGGGGTAGGTGTCATTGAATGCTATTTAATCACATACATAACCTATGTCACCAAGAACTAGCCCTGGTTACCAGTATTTGTTGTCAGTTATCTTGACCAAGAACTAGCTCCGGGTAGCAGTGTTTGTTGCAATGTTGAAAATCCAACAATGTGTGGATAATGTTTTTTATTTATTTTAGAAGAAATAGTGAATTCTTTAAGAAAAGTCCAACTGTACTGTATGTTTTCATCTACTGTTATTATCTCTATCCTCCATCTTCTCACCTCTACATTACCTCTCTCTCTCTGATCCCCCTCTGTCTTTCTCTCTCCATCATACCTCTCTCTGTCATCCCTCTCTCTCTCTCTGATCCCTCTATATCTCTCTCATCTCTCTCTCTTTCTCTCTCTCTGATCCCGCTATCTCGCTCTCTCTGTCTCTATCTCTGTCTCTCTCTCTGTCTCTCTGTCTCTGTCTCTCTCTCATCTCTCGCCCTCCCTCCCTAGCCCAGAGAGGAGATCTACTCTGCGGGTGACGCGGTGTTGATCCGTTTCCATAGCGACGACACCATCAGTAAGAAGGGGTTCCACATCCGCTACACCAGCACCCAGTTCCAGCAGAACCTTCACACCAGGAAGTGATGTCACAACACCACGACCCCTAGCCTCACTGTGCCGACAAGACAACCACAGGCCCCTTTTCTCCTCTGACTGACAGGCGCCAAACACACACACACACACACACACACTGTTTTGAGGAGAGGAGTGAGTGTGGGTGAGAACCAGAGGAGAGAGGGGGAGGACTGATCAGTCCGTCTCTTAACAGGGGAGCTTCTAGAACTCTGAGGACTACATGTGAAGAGAGACTGGATCACAGCTTCACACTGTAACAGGATTAATGGAACTGCAACGGGAACTGGATTAAATACTGAAACTGGATTAAATACTGAAACTGGATTAAATACTGAAACTGGATTAAATTCTGAAACTGGATTAAATACTGAAACTGGATTAAATACTGAAACTGGATTAAATACTGAAACTGGATTAAATTCTGAAACTGGATTAAATACTGAAACTGGATTAAATTCTGAAACTGGATTAAATACTGAAACTGGATTAAATTCTGAAACTGGATTAAATACTGAAACTGGATTAAATACTGAAACTGGATTAAATTCTGAAACTGGATTAAATACTGAAACTGGATTAAATACTGAAACTGGATTAAATACTCAAACTGGATTAAATACTGAAACTGGAGTGTGAACAGGAACTGGATTTAATACTGTAACTGGAGTGACTAACTAACTGACTGGCTGTTTGGCTGAATGAGTCACTGACTATTTGACTGAGTGACTGGCTGACTATTTTACTGGCTAACTGACTGACTGTCTGATTGGCTGGTTGACTGATTGACTGGCTGACTGACTGTCTGATTGGCTGGTTGACTGATTTACTGGCTGTTTGGCAGGCTGACTGACTGACTGGCTAACTGATTCACTGATGGACTGGCTGACTGACTGATTGGCTGACTGATTCACTGATGGACTGGCTGACTGACTGATTGGCTGACTGATTCACTGATGGATTGACTGACTGTCTGATTGGCTGGTTGACTGATTGACTGGCTGACTGACTGTCTGATTGGCTGGTTGACTGATTGACTGACTGGCTAACTGATTCACTGATGGACTGACTGACTGACTGAGAGAAGCATGAGGTAACGCTGAGGCAACATTATACAAACTGAGAGACAACATCCTGATAACTTTCTGACAACTTCCTGTTCAGACAATGTTCAGACAACGTTTCAGACAAATCTCATACAAACCGAGAGACGACGTTCAGACAACGGCCAGACAACTTACGGTGCTGACAAAGTTCTGACCATTTTTGAGGTTTGACAAAGTCCTGACAATGTTCTGTTTAGAAAACATTCTGACAACGTTCAGACAAACTTTATACAAACTGAGAGACAATGTCTTTCTGACAACGTTCTGACAACGTTCTTCTGAAAACGTCCTGACAACGTTGGGTTTTGACAGCACTTATATTGCCTTAGAACCAAATGTACGTTCTTGAGTCTCTCTAACATTAGTTGTTATTTGTTTGTTTGTTTTGAATAATTTGATTTGACAATGAGTTTGCAGAACTTGAAAGATGTATTGTTAAATAAGACAAAAGAGGAAACTGGTCAGGTGTGTGTGTGTGTGTGTGTGTGTGTGTGTGTGTGTGTGTGTGTGTGTGTAAAGAGTCGTCTCATGTATTGTATGTGCCAAGCTCCTGGTGATTCTGTCCCTCTGTAGGATCTGTCTAGACCTCTCTCCTCCATGTTTGTAGTTCTGTTCTATCATATCTCCTCCATGTTTGTAGTTCTAAGGAACAAAAATGGCTTCCTCTCTATGCTGAGTCATTAAAACTACACACAGGTAAAAGATAACTCTGGTTCGTGTTGTAATTGACTACGGAATGATACGGCAGTCATGATGTAATGATCTGTGTGTGTGTGTGTGTGTGTGTGTGTGTGTGTCAGTATATATACAGTACCAGTCAACGGTTTGGACAACTACTCATTCAAGGGTTTTTCTTTATTTCTACATTGTAGAATAATAGTGAAGACGTCAAAACTATGAAATAACACATATGGCATCATGTAGTAACCAAATCAAAATATATTTTTAATCAAAACTATGAAATAACACATATTTCAAATCATATGTTATTGGTCACATGGTTAGCAGATGTTATTGGTCACATGGTTAGCCGATGTTATTGGTCACATGGTTAGCAGATGTTATTGGTCACATGGTTAGCAGATGTTATTGGTCACATGGTTAGCAGATGTTATTGGTCACATGGTTAGCAGATGTTATTGGTCACATGGTTAGCAGATGTTATTGGTCACATGGTTAGCAGATGTTATTGGTCACATGGTTAGCAGATGTTATTGGTCACATGGTTAGCAGATGTTATTGGTCACATGGTTATCAGATGTTATTGGTCACATGGTCAGCAGATGTTATTGGTCACATGGTCACATGGTTAGCAGATGTTATTGGTCACATGGTTAGCAGATGTTATATGTCACATGGTTAGCAGATGTTATTGGTCACATGGTTAGCAGATGTTATTGGTCACATGGTTAGCAGGTGTTAATGCTGAGTGTAGAGAAATGCTTGTGCTTCTAGTTTCGACAGAGTAATATCTAACAAGTAATCTAACAATTCCACAACAACTACCTAATACACATCTAAAGGGGTGAATGAGAATATGTACATATAAATATATGGATGAGCGATGACCGAGCGGTGTGGGTAAGATGCAATAGATGGTATAGAAGACAATATACACATATGAGATGAGTAATGCAAGATATGTAAACATCATTATTAAAGTGGCATTATTAAAGAATATTTTAGATACTTCAAATAGCCACCCTTTACCTTGATGACAGCTTTGCACACTCTTGGCATTCTCTCAACCAGCTTCACCTGGAATGCTTTTCCAACAGTCTTGAAGAAGTTTCCACAAATGCTGAGCACTTGTTGGCTGCTTTTCCTTCACTTTGCAGTCAAACTCATTTAAATTGGGGTGAGCTCTGGTAATTGTTGAGGCCAGGTCATCTGATGCAGCACTCCATCACTCTCCTTCTTGGTCAAAAAGCCCATTGGCTTCTTGGTTAAAAAGCCCAAAGGTCAAACCAAAAAGCCCAAAGTGCAAACCAGATGGGATGGCGTATCACTCCTTGAATTCTAAATAAATCACAGGCAGTGTCACCAGCAAAGCACCCCCACATCATAACACCTCCTCCTCCATGCTTCACGGTTGGAACCACACCTGCGGATATCAGCTGTTCACCTTATCTGCGTCTCACAAAGACATGGTGGATTGAACAACAAAAAAAAACACATTTGGACTCATCAGACCAAAGGACAGATTTCCACCGGTCTAATGTCCACTGCTCATGTTTCTTGGCCCAAGCAAGTCTCTTCTTCTCATTGGTGTCCTTCAGTAGTGGTTTCTTTGCAGCAATTCGACTATGAAGGTTTGATTCATGCAATCTCGTCTGAACAGTTGATGTTGAGATGTGTCTGTTACTTGAACCATGTGAGGCTGGTAACTCTAATGATCTTATCCTCTGCAGCAGAGGTAACTCTGGGTCTTCCCTTCCTGTGGCGGTCCTCATGAGAGCCAGTTTCATCGTAGCGCTTGATGGTTTTTGTGACTGTACTTGAAGAAACTTTAGAAGTTCTCTAAATGTTCCACGTTGACTGAACTTCACCTTCCTGACCAAGGCCTTTCTCCCCCGATTGCTCAGTTTGGCTCAGTTCCACTTCTTCCATTGAATAATGATGGATGCCACTGTGTTCTTGGGGACCTTCAATGCTGCAGAAATGATTTGCTACCCTTCCCCAGATCTGTGCTTCAACACAATCCTGTCTCTCAGCTCTACGGACAATTCCTTCAACCTCATGGCTTGGTTTTTGCTCTGACATGTACTGTCAACTGTGGGACCTAATATAGACAGGTGTGCGCCTTTCCAAGTCATGTCCAATCAAATTTTCTACAGGTGGACTCCAAGTTGTAGAAACATCTCAAGGATGATCAATGGAAACAGGATGCACCTGAGCTCAATTTCGAGTCTCATAGCAAAGGGTCTGAATACTTAAGTAAATGAGGTTTTCTGTTATTTCTAACAACCTGTTTTCACTTTGTCATTATGGGTTATTGTGATGTCATTCTGGGTTATTGTGATGTCATTCTGGGTTATTGTGATGTCATTATGCGGTATTATGATGTCATTATGGGGTATTGTGATGTCATTATGGGGTTTCGTGATGTCATTATGGGGTTTTGTGATGTCATTATGGGGTATTGTGATGTCATTATGGGGTATTGTGATGTCATTATGAGGTATTGTGATGTCATTATGGGGTATTATGTGTAGATTGATGATGAAGAAAATCCATTTTAGAATATTGCTGAAAGGTCTTAAAATGTGGAATGAGTCAAGGGGTCTGAATACTTCCCGAATGGGACTGTATATTTATATTTCGGACTATATTTCTTAATTCCTTTCTTTTTAATTTGTGGGATTTGTGTGTATTGTTTTGTATTGTTAGGTATCACTGTTAGGTCTGGGAACAGAAGCATTTAGCTGAACCTGGGACAACATCTAATAATATGTGTGTACCTGACCAATACCACCTTATTTTATTGTACATTCACTGAGCCCCTCTACTGGGGGTTGATGGTTGGTCCTAATTCCTAATTTCAATACTGTTCTTCTTAAATCCTGTTTTGTTTTGTCATTATGTGGTATTGTGTGTAGATTGCTGATAAAACAAGTAATTTAATCCATGTTAGAATTAGGCTGTAAAGTAACTAAAAATGGAAAAGGGGAAGGGGTCTGTATCCTTTCTGAATTCCCTGTATATAGTACAGTACTAACCTATATAGTACAGTACTAACCTATATATTACAGTACTAACCTATATAGTACAGTACTAACCCATATATTACAGTACTAACCTATATAGTACAGTACTAACCTATATATTACAGTACTAACCTATATAGTACAGTACTAACCTATATATTACAGTACTAACCTATATAGTACAGTACTAACCCATATAGTACAGTACTAACCCATATATTACAGTACTAACCTATATAGTACAGTACTAACCTATATAGTACAGTACTAACCTATATATTACAGTACTAACCTATATAGTACAGTACTAACACATATAGTACAGTACTAACCTATATAGTACAGTACTAACCTATATAGTACAGTACTAACCTATATATTACAGTACTAACCCATATAGTACAGTACTAACCTATATATTACAGTACTAACCTATATAGTACAGTACTAACCCATATAGTACAGTACTAACCTATATATTACAGTACTAACCTATATAGTACAGTACTAACCCATATAGTACAGTACTAACCCATATATTACAGTACTAACCTATATAGTACAGTACTAACCTATATAGTACAGTACTAACCTAAATAGTACAGTAATAACCTATATATTACAGTACTGACCTATATATTGCAGTACTAACCTATATATTACAGTACTGACCTATATATTACAGTACTGACCTATATATTACAGTACTAACCTATATAGTACAGTATATAGTACAGTATTGACCTATATAGTACAGTAATAACCTATATAGTACAGTAATAACCTATATAGTACAGTACTAACCTATATAGCACAGTACTAACCTATATAATACAGTAATAACCTATATAGTACAGTAATAACCTGTATATAACAGTAATAACCTATATGGTACAGTAATAACCTATATAGTACAGTATATAGTACAGTACTGACCTATATAGTACAGTACTGACCTATATAGTACAGTACTAACCAAAATAGTACAGTAATAACCTATATAGTACAGTACTAACCTATATAGAACAGTAATAACCTATATAGTACAGTATATAGTACAGTACTGACCTATACAGTACAGTACTAACCTATATAGTACAGTAATAACCTATATAGTACAGAACTAACCTATATAGTACAGTAATAACCTATATAGAACAGTAACAACCTAGACAGTACAGTATATAGTACAGTACTGACCTATATAGTACAGTACTAACCTATATAGTACAGTACTGACCTATATAGTACAGTACTAACCTATAAAGTACAGTACTAACCTATATAGTACAGTACTAACCTATATAGAACAGTAATAACCTATATAGTACAGTATATAGTACAGTATTGACCTATATAGTACAGTAATAACCCATATAGTACAGTAATAACCTATATAGTACAGTACTAACCTATATAGTACAGTAATAACCTATATAGTACAGTACTAACCTATATAGCACAGTACTAACCTATATAATACAGTAATAACCTATATAGTACAGTACTGACCTATATAGTACAGTAATAACCTATATAGTACTGTATATATTACAGTACTGACCTATATAGTACAGTACTGACCTATATAGTACAGTACTAACCAAAATAGTACAGTAATAACCTATATAGTACAGTACTAACCTATATAGTACAGTAATAACCTATATAGAACAGTAATAACCTATATAGTACAGTATATAGTACAGTACTGACCTATATAGTACAGTACTAACCTATATAGTACAGTACTGACCTATATAGTACATTAATAACCTATATAGTACTGTATATAGTACAGTACTGACCTATATAGTACAGTACTAACCTATATAGTACAGTATTAACATTTATAGTACATTAAAAACCTATATAGTACAGTAATAACCTACATAGTACAGTAATAACCTATATAGTACAGTACTAACCTATATAGTACAGTATTAACCTATAGAGTACAGTAATAACCTATATAGTACAGTATTAACCTATATAGAACAGTACCAACCTATATATTACAGTACTAACCTATATAGTACAGTACTAACCTATATAGTACAGTAATAACCTATATAGTACAGTACTAACCTATATAGAACTGTAATAACCTATATAGTACAGTATATAGTACAGTACTGACCTATATAGTACAGTAATAACCTAAATAGTACAGTACTAACCTATATAGCACAGTACTAACCTATATAATACAGTAATAACCTATATAGTACAGTACTAACCTATATAGTACAGAAATAACCTATATAGAACAGTAATAACCTATATAGTACAGTATATAGTACAGTACTAACTTATATAGTACAGTAATAACCTATATAGTACAGTACTAACCTATATAGTACAGTAATAACCTATATAGTACTGTATATAGTACAGTACTGACCTATATAGTACAGTACTAACCTATATAGTACAGTATTAACCTATATAGTACATTAAAAACCTATATAGTACAGTATATAGTAAAGTACTGGCCTATATAGTACAGTACTAACCTATATAGTACAGTAATAACCTATATAGTACAGTACTAACCTATGTAGTACAGTAATAACCTATATAGTACAGTAATGACCTATATAGTACCGTATATAGTACAGTACTTACCTATATAGTACAGTACTTACCTATATAGTACAGTACTTACCTATATAGTACAGTATTAACCTTTATAGTACATTAATAACCTATATAGTACAGTACTAACCTATATAGTACAGTAATAACCTATATAGTACAGTACTTACCTATATAGTACAGTATTAACCTTTATAGTACAGTAATAACCTATATAGTACAGTAATAACCTATATAGTACAGTAATAACCTATATAGTACAGTAATAACCTATATATTACAGTACTGACCTATATATTGCAGTACTAACCTATATATTACAGTACTTTTGAACATCTTGGCCATGTTCTGTTATAATCTCCACCCGGCACAGCCAGAAGAGGACTGGCCATCCCACATATGCTCTCTCTAATTCTTTCTTTCTTTCTCTCTCTCGGAGGACCTGAGCCCTAGGACCATGCCCCAGGATTACCTGACATGATGACTCCTTGCTGTCCCCAGTCCACCTGACTGTGCTGCTGCTCCAGTTTCAACTATTCTGCCTTATTATTATTCGACCATGCTGGTCATTTATGAACATTTGAACATCTTGACCATGTTTTGTTATAATCTCCACCCGGCACAGCCAGAAGAGGACTGGCCACCCCACATAGCCTGGTTCCTCTCTAGGTTTCTTCCTAGGTTTTGGCCTTTCTAGGGAGTTTTTCCTAGCCACCGTGCTTCTTCACCTGCATTGCTTGCTGTTTGGGGTTTTAGGCTGGGTTTCTGTACAGCACTTTGAGATATCAGCTGATGTACGAAGGGCTATATAAAATAAATTTGATTGATTGAGTACTGACCTGTATATTACAGTACTGACCTATATATTACAGTACTAACATATATAGTACAGTATATAGTACAGTATTGACCTATATAGTACAGTAATAACCTATATAGTACAGTAATAACCTTTATAGTACAGTACTAACCTATATAGCACAGTACTAACCTATATAATGCAGTAATAACCTATATAGTACAGTAATAACCTGTATATAACAGTAATAACCTATATGGTACAGTAATAACCTATATAGTACAGTATATAGTACAGTACTGACCTATATAGTACAGTACTGACCTATATAGTACAGTACTAACCAAAATAGTACAGTAATAACCTATATAGTACAGTACTAACCTATATAGAACAGTAATAACCTATATAGTACAGTATATAGTACAGTACTGACCTATACAGTACAGTACTAACCTATATAGTACAGTAATAACCTATATAGTACAGTACTGACCTATATAGTACAGTAATAACCTATATAGTACTGTATATAGTACAGTACTGACCTATATAGTACAGTACTGACCTATATAGTACAGTACTAACCAAAATAGTACAGTAATAACCTATATAGTACAGAACTAACCTATATAGTACAGTAATAACCTATATAGAACAGTAATAACCTAGACAGTACAGTATATAGTACAGTACTGACCTATATAGTACAGTACTAACCTATATAGTACAGTACTGACCTATATAGTACAGTACTAACCTATATAGTACAGTACTAACCTATATAGAACAGTAATAACCTATATAGTACAGTATATAGTACAGTATTGACCTATATAGTACAGTAATAACCCATATAGTACAGTAATAACCTATATAGTACAGTATATAGTACAGTATTGACCTATATAGTACAGTAATAACCTATATAGTACAGTACTAACCTATATAGCACAGTACTAACCTATATAATACAGTAATAACCTATATAGTACAGTACTAACCTATATAGTACAGTAATAACCTATATAGTACTGTATATATTACAGTACTGACCTATATAGTACAGTACTGACCTATATAGTACAGTACTAACCAAAATAGTACAGTAATAACCTATATAGTACAGTACTAACCTATATAGTACAGTAATAACCTATATAGAACAGTAATAACCTATATAGTACAGTATATAGTACAGTACTGACCTATATAGTACAGTACTAACCTATATAGTACAGTACTGACCTATATAGTACATTAATAACCTATATAGTACAGTATATAGTACAGTACTGACCTATATAGTACAGTACTAACCTATATAGTACAGTATTAACATTTATAGTACATTAATAACCTATATAGTACAGTAATAACCTATATAGTACAGTAATAACCTATTTAGTACAGTACTAACCTATATAGTACAGTATTAACCTATAGAGTACAGTAATAACCTATATAGTACAGTATTAACCTATATAGAACAGTACCAACCTATATATTACAGTACTAACCTATATAGTACAGTACTAACCTATATAGTACAGTAATAACCTATATAGTACAGTACTAACCTATATAGAACTGTAATAACCTATATAGTACAGTATATAGTACAGTACTGACCTATATAGTACAGTAATAACCTAAATAGTACAGTACTAACCTATATAGCACAGTACTAACCTATATAATACAGTAATAACCTATATAGTACAGTACTAACCTATATAGTACAGAAATAACCTATATAGAACAGTAATAACCTATATAGTACAGTATATAGTACAGTACTGACCTATATAGTACAGTACTAACTTATATAGTACAGTAATAACCTATATAGTACAGTACTAACCTATATAGTACAGTAATAACCTATATAGTACTGTATATAGTACAGTACTGACCTATATAGTACAGTACTAACCTATATAGTACAGTATTAACCTATATAGTACATTAATAACCTATATAGTACAGTATATAGTAAAGTACTGGCCTATATAGTACAGTACTAACCTATATAGTACAGTAATAACCTATATAGTACAGTACTAACCTATGTAGAACAGTAATAACCTATATAGTACAGTAATGACCTATATAGTACAGTATATAGTACAGTACTTACCTATATAGTACAGTACTTACCTATATAGTACAGTATTAACCTTTATAGTACAGTAATAACCTATATAGTACAGTAATAACCTATATAGTACAGTAATAACCTATATAGTACAGTAATAACCTATATATTACAGTACTGACCTATATATTGCAGTACTAACCTATATATTACAGTACTTTTGAACATCTTGGCCATGTTCTGTTATAATCTCCACCCGGCACAGCCAGAAGAGGACTGGCCATCCCACATATGCTCTCTCTAATTATTTCTTTCTTTCTCTCTCTCGGAGGACCTGAGCCCTAGGACCATGCCCCAGGAATACCTGACATGATGACTCCTTGCTGTCCCCAGTCCACCTGACTGTGCTGCTGCTCCAGTTTCAACTATTCTGCCTTATTATTATTCGACCATGCTGGTCATTTATGAACATTTGAACATCTTGACCATGTTTTGTTATAATCTCCACCCGGCACAGCCAGAAGAGGACTGGCCACCCCACATAGCCTGGTTCCTCTCTAGGTTTCTTCCTAGGTTTTGGCCTTTCTAGGGAGTTTTTCCTAGCCACCGTGCTTCTTCACCTGCATTGCTTGCTGTTTGGGGTTTTAGGCTGGGTTTCTGTACAGCACTTTGAGATATCAGCTGATGTACGAAGGGCTATATAAAATAAATTTGATTGATTGAGTACTGACCTATATATTACAGTACTAACCTATATAGTACAGTATATAGTACAGTATTGACCTATATAGTACAGTAATAACCTATATAGTACAGTAATAACCTATATAGTACAGTACTAACCTATATAGTACAGTATATAGTACAGTACTGACCTATATAGTACAGTAATAACCTATATAGTACAGTAATAACCTATATAGTACAGTACTAACCTATATAGCACAGCACTAACCTATATAATACAGTAATAACCTATATAGTACAGTAATAACCTGTATATAACAGTAATAACCTATATGGTACAGTAATAACCTATATAGTACAGTATATAGTACAGTACTGACCTATATAGTACAGTACTGACCTATATAGTACAGTACTAACCAAAATAGTACAGTAATAACCTATATAGTACAGTACTAACCTATATAGAACAGTAATAACCTATATAGTACAGTATATAGTACAGTACTGACCTATACAGTACAGTACTAACCTATATAGTACAGTAATAACCTATATAGTACAGTACTGACCTATATAGTACAGTAATAACCTATATAGTACTGTATATAGTACAGTACTGACCTATATAGTACAGTACTGACCTATATAGTACAGTACTAACCAAAATAGTACAGTAATAACCTATATAGTACAGAACTAACCTATATAGTACAGTAATAACCTATATAGAACAGTAATAACCTAGACAGTACAGTATATAGTACAGTACTGACCTATATAGTATAGTACTAACCTATATAGTACAGTACTGACCTATATAGTACAGTACTAACCTATATAGTACAGTACTAACCTATATAGAACAGTAATAACATATATAGTACAGTATATAGTACAGTATTGACCTATATAGTACAGTAATAACCCATATAGTACAGTAATAACCTATATAGTACAGTACTAACCTATATAGTACAGTATATAGTACAGTATTGACCTATATAGTACAGTAATAACCTATATAGTACAGTACTAACCTATATAGCACAGTACTAACCTATATATTACAGTACTGACCTATATAGTACAGTACTGACCTATATAGTACAGTACTAACCAAAATAGTACAGTAATAACCTATATAGTACAGTACTAACCTATATAGTACAGTAATAACCTATATAGAACAGTAATAACCTATATAGTACAGTATATAGTACAGTACTGACCTATATAGTACAGTACTAACCTATATAGTACAGTACTGACCTATATAGTACATTAATAACCTATATAGTACAGTACATAGTACAGTACTGACCTATATAGTACAGTACTAACCTATATAGTACAGTATTAACATTTATAGTACATTAATAACCTATATAGTACAGTAATAACCTATATAGTACAGTAATAACCTATATAGTACAGTACTAACCTATATAGTACAGTATTAACCTATAGAGTACAGTAATAACCTATATAGTACAGTATTAACCTATATAGAACAGTACCAACCTATATATTACAGTACTAACCTATATAGTACAGTACTAACCTATATAGTACAGTAATAACCTATATAGTACAGTACTAACCTATATAGAACTGTAATAACCTATATAGTACATTATATAGTACAGTACTGACCTATATAGTACAGTAATAACCTAAATAGTACAGTACTAACCTATATAGCACAGTACTAACCTATATAATACAGTAATAACCTATATAGTACAGTACTAACCTATATAGTACAGAAATAACCTCTATAGAACAGTAATAACCTATATAGTACAGTATATAGTACAGTACTGACCTATATAGTACAGTACTAACTTATATAGTACAGTAATAACCTATATAGTACAGTACTAACCTATATAGTACAGTAATAACCTATATAGTACTGTATATAGTACAGTACTGACCTATATAGTACAGTACTAACCTATATAGTACAGTATTAACCTATATAGTACATTAATAACCTATATAGTACAGTATATAGTAAAGTACTGGCCTATATAGTACAGTACTAACCTATATAGTGCAGTAATAACCTATATAGTACAGTACTAACCTATGTAGTACAGTAATAACCTATATAGTACAGTAATGACCTATATAGTACAGTATATAGTACAGTACTTACCTATATAGTACAGTACTTACCTATATAGTACAGTATTAACCTTTATAGTACATTAATAATCTATATAGTACAGTAATAACCTATATAGTACAGTACTAACCTATATAGTACAGTAATAACCTATATAGTACAGTACTTACCTATATAGTACAGTATTAACCTTTATAGTACAGTAATAACCTATATAGTACAGTAATAACCTATATAGTACAGTAATAACCTATATAGTACAGTAATAACCTATATATTACAGTACTGACCTATATATCGCAGTACTAACCTATATATTACAGTACTTTTGAACATCTTGGCCATGTTCTGTTATAATCTCCACCCGGCACAGCCAGAAGAGGACTGGCCATCCCACATATGCTCTCTCTAATTCTTTCTTTCTTTCTCTCTCTCGGAGGACCTGAGCCCTAGGACCATGCCCCAGGAATACCTGACATGATGACTCCTTGCTGTCCCCAGTCCACCTGACTGTGCTGCTGCTCCAGTTTCAACTATTCTGCCTTATTATTATTCGACCATGCTGGTCATTTATGAACATTTGAACATCTTGACCATGTTTTGTTATAATCTCCACCCGGCACAGCCAGAAGAGGACTGGCCACCCCACATAGCCTGGTTCCTCTCTAGGTTTCTTCCTAGGTTTTGGCCTTTCTAGGGAGTTTTTCCTAGCCACCGTGCTTCTTCACCTGCATTGCTTGCTGTTTGGGGTTTTAGGCTGGGTTTCTGTACAGCACTTTGAGATATCAGCTGATGTACGAAGGGCTATATAAAATAAATTTGATTGATTGAGTACTGACCTATATATTACAGTACTAACCTATATAGTACAGTATATAGTACAGTATTGACCTATATAGTACAGTAATAACCTATATAGTACAGTAATAACCTATATAGTACAGTACTAACCTATATAGTACAGAATATAGTACAGTACTGACCTATATAGTACAGTAATAACCTATATAGTACAGTAATAACCTATATAGTACAGTACTAACCTATATAGCACAGCACTAACCTATATAATACAGTAATAACCTATATAGTACAGTAATAACCTGTATATAACAGTAATAACCTATATGGTACAGTAATAACCTATATAGTACAGTATATAGTACAGTACTGACCTATATAGTACAGTACTGACCTATATAGTACAGTACTAACCAAAATAGTACAGTAATAACCTATATAGTACAGTACTAACCTATATAGAACAGTAATAACCTATATAGTACAGTATATAGTACAGTACTGACCTATACAGTACAGTACTAACCTATATAGTACAGTAATAACCTATATAGTACAGTACTGACCTATATAGTACAGTAATAACCTATATAGTACTGTATATAGTACAGTACTGACCTATATAGTACAGTACTGACCTATATAGTACAGTACTAACCAAAATAGTACAGTAATAACCTATATAGTACAGAACTAACCTATATAGTACAGTAATAACCTATATAGAACAGTAATAACCTAGACAGTACAGTATATAGTACAGTACTGACCTATATAGTATAGTACTAACCTATATAGTACAGTACTGACCTATATAGTACAGTACTAACCTATATAGTACAGTACTAACCTATATAGAACAGTAATAACATATATAGTACAGTATATAGTACAGTATTGACCTATATAGTACAGTAATAACCCATATAGTACAGTAATAACCTATATAGTACAGTACTAACCTATATAGTACAGTATATAGTACAGTATTGACCTATATAGTACAGTAATAACCTATATAGTACAGTACTAACCTATATAGTACAGTATTAACCTATAGAGTACAGTAATAACCTATATAGTACAGTATTAACCTATATAGAACAGTACCAACCTATATATTACAGTACTAACCTATATAGTACAGTACTAACCTATATAGTACAGTAATAACCTATATAGTACAGTACTAACCTATATAGAACTGTAATAACCTATATAGTACAGTATATAGTACAGTACTGACCTATATAGTACAGTAATAACCTAAATAGTACAGTACTAACCTATATAGCACAGTACTAACCTATATAATACAGTAATAACCTATATAGTACAGTACTAACCTATATAGTACAGAAATAACCTCTATAGAACAGTAATAACCTATATAGTACAGTATATAGTACAGTACTGACCTATATAGTACAGTACTAACTTATATAGTACAGTAATAACCTATATAGTACAGTACTAACCTATATAGTACAGTAATAACCTATATAGTACTGTATATAGTACAGTACTGACCTATATAGTACAGTACTAACCTATATAGTACAGTATTAACCTATATAGTACATTAATAACCTATATAGTACAGTATATAGTAAAGTACTGGCCTATATAGTACAGTACTAACCTATATAGTGCAGTAATAACCTATATAGTACAGTACTAACCTATGTAGTACAGTAATAACCTATATAGTACAGTAATGACCTATATAGTACAGTATATAGTACAGTACTTACCTATATAGTACAGTACTTACCTATATAGTACAGTATTAACCTTTATAGTACATTAATAATCTATATAGTACAGTAATAACCTATATAGTACAGTACTAACCTATATAGTACAGTAATAACCTATATAGTACAGTACTTACCTATATAGTACAGTATTAACCTTTATAGTACAGTAATAACCTATATAGTACAGTAATAACCTATATAGTACAGTAATAACCTATATAGTACAGTAATAACCTATATATTACAGTACTGACCTATATATCGCAGTACTAACCTATATATTACAGTACTTTTGAACATCTTGGCCATGTTCTGTTATAATCTCCACCCGGCACAGCCAGAAGAGGACTGGCCATCCCACATATGCTCTCTCTAATTCTTTCTTTCTTTCTCTCTCTCGGAGGACCTGAGCCCTAGGACCATGCCCCAGGAATACCTGACATGATGACTCCTTGCTGTCCCCAGTCCACCTGACTGTGCTGCTGCTCCAGTTTCAACTATTCTGCCTTATTATTATTCGACCATGCTGGTCATTTATGAACATTTGAACATCTTGACCATGTTCTGTTATAATCTCCACCCGGCACAGCCAGAAGAGGACTGGCCACCCCACATAGCCTGGTTCCTCTCTAGGTTTCTTCCTAGGTTTTGGCCTTTCTAGGGAGTTTTTCCTAGCCACCGTGCTTCTTCACCTGCATTGCTTGCTGTTTGGGGTTTTAGGCTGGGTTTCTGTACAGCACTTTGAGATATCAGCTGATGTACGAAGGGCTATATAAAATAAATTTGATTGATTGAGTACTGACCTATATATTACAGTACTAACCTATATAGTACAGTATATAGTACAGTATTGACCTATATAGTACAGTAATAACCTATATAGTACAGTAATAACCTATATAGTACAGTACTAACCTATATAGTACAGAATATAGTACAGTACTGACCTATATAGTACAGTAATAACCTATATAGTACAGTAATAACCTATATAGTACAGTACTAACCTATATAGCACAGCACTAACCTATATAATACAGTAATAACCTGTATATAACAGTAATAACCTATATGGTACAGTAATAACCTATATAGTACAGTATATAGTACAGTACTGACCTATATAGTACAGTACTGACCTATATAGTACAGTACTAACCAAAATAGTACAGTAATAACCTATATAGTACAGTACTAACCTATATAGAACAGTAATAACCTATATAGTACAGTATATAGTACAGTACTGACCTATACAGTACAGTACTAACCTATATAGTACAGCAATAACCTATATAGTACAGTACTGACCTATATAGTACAGTAATAACCTATATAGTACTGTATATAGTACAGTACTGACCTATATAGTACAGTACTGACCTATATAGTACAGTACTAACCAAAATAGTACAGTAATAACCTATATAGTACAGAACTAACCTATATAGTACAGTAATAACCTATATAGAACAGTAATAACCTAGACAGTACAGTATATAGTACAGTACTGACCTATATAGTATAGTACTAACCTATATAGTACAGTACTGACCTATATAGTACAGTACTAACCTATATAGTACAGTACTAACCTATATAGAACAGTAATAACATATATAGTACAGTATATAGTACAGTATTGACCTATATAGTACAGTAATAACCCATATAGTACAGTAATAACCTATATAGTACAGTACTAACCTATATAGTACAGTATATAGTACAGTATTGACCTATATAGTACAGTAATAACCTATATAGTACAGTACTAACCTATATAGCACAGTACTAACCTATATATTACAGTACTGACCTATATAGTACAGTACTGACCTATATAGTACAGTACTAACCAAAATAGTACAGTAATAACCTATATAGTACAGTACTAACCTATATAGTACAGTAATAACCTATATAGAACAGTAATAACCTATATAGTACAGTATATAGTACAGTACTGACCTATATAGTACAGTACTAACCTATATAGTACAGTACTGACCTATATAGTACATTAATAACCTATATAGTACAGTACATAGTACAGTACTGACCTATATAGTACAGTACTAACCTATATAGTACAGTATTAACATTTATAGTACATTAATAACCTATATAGTACAGTAATAACCTATATAGTACAGTAATAACCTATATAGTACAGTACTAACCTATATAGTACAGTATTAACCTATAGAGTACAGTAATAACCTATATAGTACAGTATTAACCTATATAGAACAGTACCAACCTATATATTACAGTACTAACCTATATAGTACAGTACTAACCTATATAGTACAGTAATAACCTATATAGTACAGTACTAACCTATATAGAACTGTAATAACCTATATAGTACAGTATATAGTACAGTACTGACCTATATAGTACAGTACTAACCTAAATAGTACAGTACTAACCTATATAGCACAGTACTAACCTATATAATACAGTAATAACCTATATAGTACAGTACTAACCTATATAGTACAGAAATAACCTCTATAGAACAGTAATAACCTATATAGTACAGTATATAGTACAGTACTGACCTATATAGTACAGTACTAACTTATATAGTACAGTAATAACCTATATAGTACAGTACTAACCTATATAGTACAGTAATAACCTATATAGTACTGTATATAGTACAGTACTGACCTATATAGTACAGTACTAACCTATATAGTACAGTATTAACCTATATAGTACATTAATAACCTATATAGTACAGTATATAGTAAAGTACTGGCCTATATAGTACAGTACTAACCTATATAGTGCAGTAATAACCTATATAGTACAGTACTAACCTATGTAGTACAGTAATAACCTATATAGTACAGTAATGACCTATATAGTACAGTAATAACCTATATAGTACAGTACTAACCTATATAGTACAGTATTAACCTATAGAGTACAGTAATAACCTATATAGTACAGTATTAACCTATATAGTACAGTACTTACCTATATAGTACAGTACTTACCTATATAGTACAGTATTAACCTTTATAGTACATTAATAATCTATATAGTACAGTAATAACCTATATAGTACAGTACTAACCTATATAGTACAGTAATAACCTATATAGTACAGTACTTACCTATATAGTACAGTATTAACCTTTATAGTACAGTAATAACCTATATAGTACAGTAATAACCTATATAGTACAGTAATAACCTATATAGTACAGTAATAACCTATATATTACAGTACTGACCTATATATCGCAGTACTAACCTATATATTACAGTACTTTTGAACATCTTGGCCATGTTCTGTTATAATCTCCACCCGGCACAGCCAGAAGAGGACTGGCCATCCCACATATGCTCTCTCTAATTCTTTCTTTCTTTCTCTCTCTCGGAGGACCTGAGCCCTAGGACCATGCCCCAGGAATACCTGACATGATGACTCCTTGCTGTCCCCAGTCCACCTGACTGTGCTGCTGCTCCAGTTTCAACTATTCTGCCTTATTATTATTCGACCATGCTGGTCATTTATGAACATTTGAACATCTTGACCATGTTTTGTTATAATCTCCACCCGGCACAGCCAGAAGAGGACTGGCCACCCCACATAGCCTGGTTCCTCTCTAGGTTTCTTCCTAGGTTTTGGCCTTTCTAGGGAGTTTTTCCTAGCCACCGTGCTTCTTCACCTGCATTGCTTGCTGTTTGGGGTTTTAGGCTGGTTTCTGTACAGCACTTTGAGATATCAGCTGATGTACGAAGGGCTATATAAAATAAATTTGATTGATTGAGTACTGACCTATATATTACAGTACTAACCTATATAGTACAGTATATAGTACAGTATTGACCTATATAGTACAGTAATAACCTATATAGTACAGTAATAACCTATATAGTACAGTACTAACCTATATAGTACAGTATATAGTACAGTACTGACCTATATAGTACAGTAATAACCTATATAGTACAGTAATAACCTATATAGTACAGTACTAACCTATATAGCACAGCACTAACCTATATAATACAGTAATAACCTATATAGTACAGTAATAACCTGTATATAACAGTAATAACCTATATGGTACAGTAATAACCTATATAGTACAGTATATAGTACAGTACTGACCTATATAGTACAGTACTGACCTATATAGTACAGTACTAACCAAAATAGTACAGTAATAACCTATATAGTACAGTACTAACCTATATAGAACAGTAATAACCTATATAGTACAGTATATAGTACAGTACTGACCTATACAGTACAGTACTAACCTATATAGTACAGTAATAACCTATATAGTACAGTACTGACCTATATAGTACAGTAATAACCTATATAGTACTGTATATAGTACAGTACTGACCTATATAGTACAGTACTGACCTATATAGTACAGTACTAACCAAAATAGTACAGTAATAACCTATATAGTACAGAACTAACCTATATAGTACAGTAATAACCTATATAGAACAGTAATAACCTATACAGTACAGTATATAGTACAGTACTGACCTATATAGTATAGTACTAACCTATATAGTACAGTACTGACCTATATAGTACAGTACTAACCTATATAGTACAGTACTAACCTATATAGAACAGTAATAACATATATAGTACAGTATATAGTACAGTATTGACCTATATAGTACAGTAATAACCCATATAGTACAGTAATAACCTATATAGTACAGTACTAACCTATATAGTACAGTATATAGTACAGTATTGACCTATATAGTACAGTAATAACCTATATAGTACAGTACTAACCTATATAGCACAGTACTAACCTATATATTACAGTACTGACCTATATAGTACAGTACTGACCTATATAGTACAGTACTAACCAAAATAGTACAGTAATAACCTATATAGTACAGTACTAACCTATATAGTACAGTAATAACCTATATAGAACAGTAATAACCTATATAGTACAGTATATAGTACAGTACTGACCTATATAGTACAGTACTAACCTATATAGTACAGTACTGACCTATATAGTACATTAATAACCTATATAGTACAGTACATAGTACAGTACTGACCTATATAGTACAGTACTAACCTATATAGTACAGTATTAACATTTATAGTACATTAATAACCTATATAGTACAGTAATAACCTATATAGTACAGTAATAACCTATATAGTACAGTACTAACCTATATAGTACAGTATTAACCTATAGAGTACAGTAATAACCTATATAGTACAGTATTAACCTATATAGAACAGTACCAACCTATATATTACAGTACTAACCTATATAGTACAGTCCTAACCTATATAGTACAGTAATAACCTATATAGTACAGTACTAACCTATATAGAACTGTAATAACCTATATAGTACAGTATATAGTACAGTACTGACCTATATAGTACAGTAATAACCTAAATAGTACAGTACTAACCTATATAGCACAGTACTAACCTATATAATACAGTAATAACCTATATAGTACAGTACTAACCTATATAGTACAGAAATAACCTCTATAGAACAGTAATAACCTATATAGTACAGTATATAGTACAGTACTGACCTATATAGTACAGTACTAACTTATATAGTACAGTAATAACCTATATAGTACAGTACTAACCTATATAGTACAGTAATAACCTATATAGTACTGTATATAGTACAGTACTGACCTATATAGTACAGTACTAACCTATATAGTACAGTATTAACCTATATAGTACATTAATAACCTATATAGTACAGTATATAGTAAAGTACTGGCCTCTATAGTACAGTACTAACCTATATAGTGCAGTAATAACCTATATAGTACAGTACTAACCTATGTAGTACAGTAATAACCTATATAGTACAGTAATGACCTATATAGTACAGTATATAGTACAGTACTTACCTATATAGTACAGTACTTACCTATATAGTACAGTATTAACCTTTATAGTACATTAATAATCTATATAGTACAGTAATAACCTATATAGTACAGTACTAACCTATATAGTACAGTAATAACCTATATAGTACAGTACTTACCTATATAGTACAGTATTAACCTTTATAGTACAGTAATAACCTATATAGTACAGTAATAACCTATATAGTACAGTAATAACCTATATAGTACAGTAATAACCTATATATTACAGTACTGACCTATATATCGCAGTACTAACCTATATATTACAGTACTTTTGAACATCTTGGCCATGTTCTGTTATAATCTCCACCCGGCACAGCCAGAAGAGGACTGGCCATCCCACATATGCTCTCTCTAATTCTTTCTTTCTTTCTCTCTCTCGGAGGACCTGAGCCCTAGGACCATGCCCCAGGAATACCTGACATGATGACTCCTTGCTGTCCCCAGTCCACCTGACTGTGCTGCTGCTCCAGTTTCAACTATTCTGCCTTATTATTATTCGACCATGCTGGTCATTTATGAACATTTGAACATCTTGACCATGTTTTGTTATAATCTCCACCCGGCACAGCCAGAAGAGGACTGGCCACCCCACATAGCCTGGTTCCTCTCTAGGTTTCTTCCTAGGTTTTGGCCTTTCTAGGGAGTTTTTCCTAGCCACCGTGCTTCTTCACCTGCATTGCTTGCTGTTTGGGGTTTTAGGCTGGTTTCTGTACAGCACTTTGAGATATCAGCTGATGTACGAAGGGCTATATAAAATAAATTTGATTGATTGAGTACTGACCTATATATTACAGTACTAACCTATATAGTACAGTATATAGTACAGTATTGACCTATATAGTACAGTAATAACCTATATAGTACAGTAATAACCTATATAGTACAGTACTAACCTATATAGTACAGTATATAGTACAGTACTGACCTATATAGTACAGTAATAACCTATATAGTACAGTAATAACCTATATAGTACAGTACTAACCTATATAGCACAGCACTAACCTATATAATACAGTAATAACCTATATAGTACAGTAATAACCTGTATATAACAGTAATAACCTATATGGTACAGTAATAACCTATATAGTACAGTATATAGTACAGTACTGACCTATATAGTACAGTACTGACCTATATAGTACAGTACTAACCAAAATAGTACAGTAATAACCTATATAGTACAGTACTAACCTATATAGAACAGTAATAACCTATATAGTACAGTATATAGTACAGTACTGACCTATACAGTACAGTACTAACCTATATAGTACAGTAATAACCTATATAGTACAGTACTGACCTATATAGTACAGTAATAACCTATATAGTACTGTATATAGTACAGTACTGACCTATATAGTACAGTACTGACCTATATAGTACAGTACTAACCAAAATAGTACAGTAATAACCTATATAGTACAGAACTAACCTATATAGTACAGTAATAACCTATATAGAACAGTAATAACCTAGACAGTACAGTATATAGTACAGTACTGACCTATATAGTATAGTACTAACCTATATAGTACAGTACTGACCTATATAGTACAGTACTAACCTATATAGTACAGTACTAACCTATATAGAACAGTAATAACATATATAGTACAGTATATAGTACAGTATTGACCTATATAGTACAGTAATAACCCATATAGTACAGTAATAACCTATATAGTACAGTACTAACCTATATAGTACAGTATATAGTACAGTATTGACCTATATAGTACAGTAATAACCTATATAGTACAGTACTAACCTATATAGCACAGTACTAACCTATATATTACAGTACTGACCTATATAGTACAGTACTGACCTATATAGTACAGTACTAACCAAAATAGTACAGTAATAACCTATATAGTACAGTACTAACCTATATAGTACAGTAATAACCTATATAGAACAGTAATAACCTATATAGTACAGTATATAGTACAGTACTGACCTATATAGTACAGTACTAACCTATATAGTACAGTACTGACCTATATAGTACATTAATAACCTATATAGTACAGTACATAGTACAGTACTGACCTATATAGTACAGTACTAACCTATATAGTACAGTATTAACATTTATAGTACATTAATAACCTATATAGTACAGTAATAACCTATATAGTACAGTAATAACCTATATAGTACAGTACTAACCTATATAGTACAGTATTAACCTATAGAGTACAGTAATAACCTATATAGTACAGTATTAACCTATATAGAACAGTACCAACCTATATATTACAGTACTAACCTATATAGTACAGTACTAACCTATATAGTACAGTAATAACCTATATAGTACAGTACTAACCTATATAGAACTGTAATAACCTATATAGTACAGTATATAGTACAGTACTGACCTATATAGTACAGTAATAACCTAAATAGTACAGTACTAACCTATATAGCACAGTACTAACCTATATAATACAGTAATAACCTATATAGTACAGTACTAACCTATATAGTACAGAAATAACCTCTATAGAACAGTAATAACCTATATAGTACAGTATATAGTACAGTACTGACCTATATAGTACAGTACTAACTTATATAGTACAGTAATAACCTATATAGTACAGTACTAACCTATATAGTACAGTAATAACCTATATAGTACTGTATATAGTACAGTACTGACCTATATAGTACAGTACTAACCTATATAGTACAGTATTAACCTATATAGTACATTAATAACCTATATAGTACAGTATATAGTAAAGTACTGGCCTCTATAGTACAGTACTAACCTATATAGTGCAGTAATAACCTATATAGTACAGTACTAACCTATGTAGTACAGTAATAACCTATATAGTACAGTAATGACCTATATAGTACAGTATATAGTACAGTACTTACCTATATAGTACAGTACTTACCTATATAGTACAGTATTAACCTTTATAGTACATTAATAATCTATATAGTACAGTAATAACCTATATAGTACAGTACTAACCTATATAGTACAGTAATAACCTATATAGTACAGTACTTACCTATATAGTACAGTATTAACCTTTATAGTACAGTAATAACCTATATAGTACAGTAATAACCTATATAGTACAGTAATAACCTATATAGTACAGTAATAACCTATATATTACAGTACTGACCTATATATCGCAGTACTAACCTATATATTACAGTACTTTTGAACATCTTGGCCATGTTCTGTTATAATCTCCACCCGGCACAGCCAGAAGAGGACTGGCCATCCCACATATGCTCTCTCTAATTCTTTCTTTCTTTCTCTCTCTCGGAGGACCTGAGCCCTAGGACCATGCCCCAGGAATACCTGACATGATGACTCCTTGCTGTCCCCAGTCCACCTGACTGTGCTGCTGCTCCAGTTTCAACTATTCTGCCTTATTATTATTCGACCATGCTGGTCATTTATGAACATTTGAACATCTTGACCATGTTTTGTTATAATCTCCACCCGGCACAGCCAGAAGAGGACTGGCCACCCCACATAGCCTGGTTCCTCTCTAGGTTTCTTCCTAGGTTTTGGCCTTTCTAGGGAGTTTTTCCTAGCCACCGTGCTTCTTCACCTGCATTGCTTGCTGTTTGGGGTTTTAGGCTGGGTTTCTGTACAGCACTTTGAGATATCAGCTGATGTACGAAGGGCTATATAAAATAAATTTGATTGATTGAGTACTGACCTATATATTACAGTACAGACCTATATATTACAGTACTAACCTATATAGTACAGTATATAGTACAGTATTGACCTATATAGTACAGTAATAACCTATATAGTACAGTAATAACCTATATAGTACAGTACTAACCTATATAGCACAGTACTAACCTATATAATACAGTAATAACCTATATAGTACAGTAATAACCTGTATATAACAGTAATAACCTATATGGTACAGTAATAACCTATATAGTACAGTATATAGTACAGTACTGACCTATATAGTACAGTACTGACCTATATAGTACAGTACTAACCAAAATAGTACAGTAATAACCTATATAGTACAGTACTAACCTATATAGAACAGTAATAACCTATATAGTACAGTATATAGTACAGTACTGACCTATACAGTACAGTACTGACCTATATAGTACAGTAATAACCTATATAGTACTGTATATAGTACAGTACTGACCTATATAGTACAGTACTGACCTATATAGTACAGTACTAACCAAAATAGTACAGTAATAACCTATATAGTACAGAACTAACCTATATAGTACAGTAATAACCTATATAGAACAGTAATAACCTAGACAGTACAGTATATAGTACAGTACTGACCTATATAGTATAGTACTAACCTATATAGTACAGTACTGACCTATATAGTACAGTACTAACCTATATAGTACAGTACTAACCTATATAGAACAGTAATAACATATATAGTACAGTATATAGTACAGTATTGACCTATATAGTACAGTAATAACCCATATAGTACAGTAATAACCTATATAGTACAGTACTAACCTATATAGTACAGTATATAGTACAGTATTGACCTATATAGTACAGTAATAACCTATATAGTACAGTACTAACCTATATAGCACAGTACTAACCTATATAATACAGTAATAACCTATATAGTACAGTACTAACCTATATAGTACAGTAATAACCTATATAGTACTGTATATATTACAGTA
>NW_023493659.1:1954332-1966832 GCF_013265735.2 Oncorhynchus mykiss
TTACAGGAAGTCGTCCCCCCCCCCCCCCCAATTTGTACAATGGTGTCAAATTGCAGAGTCCACCTTAAGTTAGGAACAGACAACAAACACAGAGTGGGCCATCCCAAATGGTGCCCTGTACACTATGTAGTGAACTGCCTTCCCCCAGCACCCAATGGGCCCTGGGGAACTGACTAGGGTATAGGGGGACATTTGAGACACAGAAGAGAGAGAGAGAAATGTCTTTAGTCTGTTAGCGGTGACGAGGTCGCCTAGCAACTATTCTTGCTGCTGAAGTCCCCTGGCAAAGTGCAGAGTGACGGAGTTACGACAGATATCTTTCCTCTCCGTCATAATCGTCCTCGTCTTCGTCATCTTCGTCATCGATCTGGTCGCTCAGGACGAAGGCATCATCTTCATCATCGTCATAGTCGTCGTCGGAGAAGAGAGAGTCTCCGCTGCCCTGGTCTCCAGATGATTCCAACACCACCCCTACAGAACACAGGAACCAGGAAGGAACTACTGTTAAACACCACCCTACAGAACACAGGAACCAGGAAGGAACTACTGTTAAACACCACCCCTACAGAACACAGGAACCAGGAAGGAACTCAGGTTAAACACCCCCCCCCCCCCCCCCCCCCCCCCCTACAGAACACAGGAACCAGGAAGGAACTACTGTTAAACACCCCCCCTACAGAACACAGGAACCAGGAAGGAACTCAGGTTAAACACCACCCCTACAGAACACAGGAACCAGGAAGGAACTACTGTTAAACACCCCCCCTACAGAACACAGGAACCAGGAAGGAACTCAGGTTAAACATCACCCTGCAGAACACAGGAACCAGGAAGGAACTACTGTTAAACACCACCCTACAGAACACAGGAACCAGGAAGGAACTACTGTTAAACACCACCCTACAGAACACAGGAACCAGGAAGGAACTACTGTTAAACACCACCCTACAGAACACAGGAACCAGGAAGGAACTACTGTTAAACACCACCCTACAGAACACAGGAACCAGGAAGGAACTCAGGTTAAACACCACCCCTACAGAACACAGGAACCAGGAAAGAACTACTGTTAAACACCCCCCTACAGAACACAGGAACCAGGAAGGAACTACTGTTAAACACCCCCCTACAGAACACAGGAAGCAGCAAGGAACTACTGTTAAACACCCCCCTACAGAACACAGGAACCAGGAAGGAACTACTGTTAAACACCCCCCCTACAGAACACAGGAACCAGGAAGGAACTCAGGTTAAACACCACCCTACAGAACACAGGAACCAGGAAGGAACTACTGTTAACCCCCCCCCTACAGAACACAGGAACCAGGAAGGAACTACTGTTAAACACCCCCCCTACAGAACACAGGAACCAGGAAGGAACTCAGGTTAAACACCACCCCTACAGAACACAGGAACCAGGAAGGAACTACTGTTAAACACCCCCCCTACAGAACACAGGAACCAGGAAGGAACTCAGGTTAAACACCACCCTACAGAACACAGGAACCAGGAAGGAACTACTGTTAAACACCACCCTACAGAACACAGGAACCAGGAAGGAACTACTGTTAAACACCACCCTACAGAACACAGGAACCAGGAAGGAACTACTGTTAAACACCACCCTACAGAACACAGGAACCAGGAAGGAACTACTGTTAAACACCACCCTACAGAACACAGGAACCAGGAAGGAACTACTGTTAAACACTACCCTACAGAACACAGGAACCAGGAAGGAACTACTGTTAAACACCACCCCTACAGAACACAGGAACCAGGAAGGAACTACTGTTAAACACCACCCTACAGAACACAGGAACCAGGAAGGAACTACTGTTAAACACCACCCTACAGAACACAGGAACCAGGAAGGAACTACTGTTAAACACTACCCTACAGAACACAGGAACCAGTTCTGTCCTTGAGCTGTTCTTGTTTTTTAATGTTCTGTTTTATGTTTCATGTTTTCCTGATCAATTACCAAAATAACCTAAATCAGGTGGTCAGTCGGTCAGCCAACCACTAAGTCAGTCAGTCAGTCAGTCAGTCAGTCAGTCGGTCAGCCAACCACTAAGTCAGTCAGTCAGTCAGTCAGTCGGTCAGCCAACCACTAAGTCAGTCAGTCAGTCAGTCGGTCAGCCAACCACTAAGTCAGTCAGTCAGTCAGTCGGTCAGCCAACCGCTAAGCCAGTCAGTCAGTCAGTCAGTCAATCAATCAATCATGTTACGATCAACTTTTTATCGGCATCAAACCAATTAGTTAGTTGGAAATGATTTCCCCCCAGAATGCTTAGTGCGGACCTACCACAGTCTGCTGCTCCGTGGGTCCGTGACCCTGCGACCTCGTTGCCATAGCGATCGACACACCAGCACTGTCCGCTGCTGCCGTGGCACTGGTGGGACCGGTAGTAGCCCTCTGCGTCACACACTGGCAGGTACTGACCTAGAGGTCAGGGGTTTAGAGGTCAAAGGTTATAGAGGTCAGGGGTCGTAGAGGTCAGGGGTCATAGAGAGAGAGAGGTTAGTGTGTACGTTGGAGACTCACCCGGTAGCTTCTCCGTAGCCTGTTTCTTGTTAATACTGGTCAGTTCAGACCAACAGGGGGAGTCTGGAGAGGAGAGACGGAACACATCAGGGGTGTATTCATTCGTGTACATCGTAGCACAACGGTTTTGCAGCAGAAAACAAAAACAAGTGTTTCTTATTGGACAAGATCAGCTAAGTCCCTCCCTGTTTCAACCCATCTTGGGTCTGTTTGGTTCCTAGTGAATAAATCCCTGGACTATGATCACACAAATAATGAATAACCAGAAACACAGTTTATTAAATGTGCTTATGTTTTTATAACTTGTTACATTTCTGCGTACGATCATTTCTTTCATTACGAGTCAAGTTTATAAAATGTCTGTACGCTCCCATGAATAAAGTTGTGTTGGTCAGAAATAAGCATGTTTCATTTATAAATCATGTAAAGTTGATAGTTTACTGTCTAGTTGAAGATTTATAAATGCCATTGTTGCTGTGGATTTGTAGCCTGGAGAAATCCAGTCTGTCATGTTTGGTAATGACACAGGGTACAAGCAGTGGAAGGTTAGCATGAAACAGGTTCTGCATTTCAGGCTAGTGGATTTAGTGGGACTTTAGTACAGCCAGCCAGCACACTGAAAGACTACAACCCCTGCCAGCCAGCACACTGAAATACTACAACACCCAGCCAGCACACTGAAAGACTACAACACCCAGCCAGCACACTGAAACACCACAGCCTGCCAGCACACTGAAACATTACAACCCCTGCCAGCCAGCACACTGAAAGACTACAACACCCAGCCAGCACACTGAAAGACTACAACACCCAGCCAGCACACTGAAAGACTACAACCCCAGCCAGCACACTGAAAGACTACAACCCCAGCCAGCACACTGAAAGACTACAACCCCAGCCAGCCAGCACACTGAAAGACTACAACCCCAGCCAGCCAGCACACTGAAACACAACAACCTCAGCCAGCCAGCACACTGAAAGACTACAACCCCAGCCAGCCAGCACACTGAAACACTACAAGCCCAGCCAGTCAGCACACTGAAACACTACAACCCCAGCCAGCCAGCACACTGAAACACTACAACCCCAGCCAGCACACTGAAACACTACAACCCCAGCCAGCACACTGAAACACTACAACCCCAGCCAGCACACTGAAACACTACAACCCCAGCCAGCACACTGAAACACTACAACCCCAGCCAGCCAGCACACTGAAAAACTACAACCCCAGCCAGCACACTGAAACACTACAACCCCAGCCAGCCAGCACACTGAAACACTACAACCCCAGCCAGCCAGCACACTGAAACACTACAACCCCAGCCAGCACACTGAAAGACTACAACCCCAGCCAGCACACTGCAACACTACAACCCCAGCCAGCCAGCACACTGAAACACTACAACACCAGTCAGCCAGCACACTGAAACACTACAACCCCAGCCAGCACACTGAAACACTACAACCTGCCAGCCAGCACACTTAAACACTACAACCGCAGCCAGCACACTGAAACACTACAACCCTAGCCAGCACACTGAAACACTACAACCCCAGCCAGCACACTGAAACACTACAACCCCAGCCAGCACACTGAAACAATATAACCCCTGCCAGCCAGCACACTGAAACACTACAACCCCAGCCAGCCAGCACACTGAAACACTACAGCCCCAGCCAGCACACTTAAACACTACAACAGCAGCCAGCACACTGAAACACTACAACCCCAGCAGGCACACTGAAACACTACAACCCCAGCCAGCACACTGAAACACTACAACCCCAGCCAGCCAGCACACTGAAAGACTACAACACCCAGCCAGCCAGCACACTGATGGACTACAACCCCAGCCAGCACACTGAAAGACTACAACACCCAGCCAGCACACTGAAACACTACAACCCCAGCCAGCACACTGAAACATTACAACCCCAGCCAGCACACTGAAACAATACAACCCCAGCCAGCACACTGAAAGACTACAATCCCAGCCAGCACACTGAAACACTACAACACCCAGCCAGCACACTGAAACACTACAACCCCAGCCAGCACACTGAAACACTACAACCCCAGCCAGCACATTGAAACACTATAACCCCAGCCAGCCAGAACACTGAAACACTACAACCCCAGCCAGCACACTGAAACACTACAACCCCAGCCAGCACACTGAAACACTACAACCCCAGCCAGCACACTGAAACACTGCAACCCCAGCCAGCACACTGAAACACTACAACACCCAGCCAGCACACTGAAACACTACAACCCCAGCCAGCACACTGAAACACTACAACCCCAGCCAGCCAGCACACTGAAAGACTACAACACCCAGCCAGCCAGCACACTGATGGACTACAACCCCAGCCAGCACACTGAAAGACTACAACACCCAGCCAGCACACTGAAACACTACAACCCCAGCCAGCACACTGAAACATTACAACCCCAGCCAGCACACTGAAACAATACAACCCCAGCCAGCACACTGAAAGACTACAATCCCAGCCAGCACACTGAAACACTACAACACCCAGCCAGCACACTGAAACACTACAACCCCAGCCAGCACACTGAAACACTACAACCCCAGCCAGCACATTGAAACACTATAACCCCAGCCAGCCAGAACACTGAAACACTACAACCCCAGCCAGCACACTGAAACACTACAACCCCAGCCAGCACACTGAAACACTACAACCCCAGCCAGCACACTGAAACACTGCAACCCCAGCCAGCACACTGAAACACTACAACACCCAGCCAGCACACTGAAACACTACAACACCCAGCCAGTACACTGAAACACTACAACCCCAGCCAGCACACTGAAAGACTACAACCCCTGCCAGCACACTGAACGACTACAACACCCAGCCATCACACTGAAAGACTACAACACTGGTCAGCCAGCACACTGAAAGACTACAACACCCAGCCAGCACACTGAAAGACTACAATCCCTGACAGCAAGCACACTGAAAGACTACAACCAAGCCAGGACACTGAAACACTACAACCCCTGCCAGCCAGTCATTCCAGCTGCAGCAATCAGCTCTAACGAGACCTGACACACCTGAACAGGATGTACTGGGATAGGCCTCCAGGTAGAAATACATGGTGTCTATACCGTAGATCACCTGTTTATACCGTAGATCACCTGTCTATACCGTAGATCACCTGTCTATACCGTAGATCACCTGTCTATATTGTAGATCACTTGTCTATACCGTAGATCACCTGTCTATACCGTAGATCAACTGTCTATACCGTGGTTCTCCTGTCTATACCGTAGATCACCTGTCTATACCGTGGATCACTTGTCTATACCGTAGATCACCTGTCTATACCGTGGATCACCTGTCTATACCGTAGATCACCTGTCTATACCGTAGATCACCTGTCTATACCGTAGATCACCTGTCTATACCGTGGTTCACCTGTCTATACCGTGGTTCACCTGTCTATACCGTAGATCACCTGTCTATACCGTAGATCACCTGTCTATACCGTGGTTCACCTGTCTATACCGTAGATCACCTGTCTATACCGTAGATCACCTGTCTATACCGTGGATCACCTGTCTATACCGTAGATCACCTGTCTATACCATCGATCACCTGTCTATACCGTAGATCACCTGTCTATACCGTAGATCACCTGTCTATACCGTAGATCACCTGTCTATACCGTGGTTCACCTGTCTATACCGTAGATCACCTGTCTATACCGTAGATCACCTGTCTATACCGTAGATCACCTGTCTATACCGTGGTTCACCTGTCTATACCATGGTTCGTTCACCTGTCTATACCGTAGATCACCTGTCTATACCGTGGATCACCTGTCTATACCGTGGTTCACCTATCTATACCATAGATTGCCTGTCTATACCGTAGATCACCTGTCTATACCGTAGATCACCTGTCTATACCGTGGATCACCTGTCTATTCCGTAGATCACCTGTCTATACCGTAGATTACCTGTCTATACCGTAGACCACCTGTCTATACCGTAGATCACCTGTCTATACCGTAGATCACCTGTCTATAACGTAGATCAACTGTCTATACTGTGGTTCACCTGTCTATACCGTAGATCACCTGTCTATACCGTAGATCACCTGTCTATACCGTGGATCACCTGTCTATACCGTAGATCACCTGTCTATACCGTGAATCACCTGTCTATACCGTAGATCACCTGTCAATACCGTAGATCACCTGTCTATACCGTTGTTCACCTGTCTATACCATAGATCACATGTCTATACCGTAGATCACCTGTCTATACCGTGGTTCACCTGTCTATACCATGGTTCGTTCACCTGTCTATACCGTAGATCACCTGTCTATACCGTGGATCACCTGTCTATACCGTAGATCACCTGTCTATACCGTGGTTCACCTGTCTATACCGTAGATCACCTGTCTATACCGTAGATCACCTGTCTATACCGTAGATCAACTGTCTATACTGTAGATCACCTGTCTATACCGTGGTTCACCTGTCTATACCGTGGTTCACCTGTCTATACCGTGGTTCACCTGTCTATACCGTGGTTCACCTATCTATACCGTAGATCACCTGTCTATACTGTGGTTCACCTGTCTATACCGTGGTTCACTTGTCTATACCGTAGATCACCTGTCTATACCGTAGATCACCTGTCTATACCGTGGATCACCTGTCTATACCGTGGTTCACCTGTCTATACCGTTGTTTACCTGTCTATACCGTAGATCACCTGTCTATACCGTAGATCACCTGTCTATACCGTAGATCAACTGTCTATACCGTAGATCACCTGTTTATACCGTGGTTCACCTGTCTATACCGTAGATCACCTGTCTATACCGTTGTTCACCTGTCTATACCGTAGATCACCTGTCTATACCGTAGATCACCTGTCTATACCGTGGATCACCTGTCTATTCCGTAGATCACCTGTCTATACCGTAGATTACCTGTCTATACCATAGATCACCTGTCTATACCGTAGATCACCTGTCTATACCGTAGATCACCTGTCTATAACGTAGATCACCTGTCTATACTGTGGTTCACCTGTCTATACCGTAGATCACCTGTCTATACCGTAGATCACCTGTCTATACCGTGGATCACCTGTCTATACCGTAGATCACCTGTCTATACCGTGAATCACCTGTCTATACCGTAGATCACCTGTCAATACCGTAGATCACCTGTCTATACCGTTGTTCACCTGTCTATACCATAGATCACATGTCTATACCGTAGATCACCTGTCTATACCGTGGTTCACCTGTCTATACCATGGTTCGTTCACCTGTCTATACCGTAGATCACCTGTCTATACCGTGGATCACCTGTCTATACCGTAGATCACCTGTCTATACCGTGGTTCACCTGTCTATACCGTAGATCACCTGTCTATACCGTAGATCACCTGTCTATACCGTAGATCAACTGTCTATACTGTAGATCACCTGTCTATACCGTGGTTCACCTGTCTATACCGTGGTTCACCTGTCTATACCGTGGTTCACCTGTCTATACCGTGGTTCACCTGTCTATACCGTGGTTCACCTATCTATACCGTAGATCACCTGTCTATACCGTAGATCACCTGTCTATACCGTAGATCACCTGTCTATACCTTAGATCACCTGTCTATACTGTGGTTCACCTGTCTATACCGTGGTTCACCTGTCTATACCGTAGATCACCTGTCTATACCGTAGATCACCTGTCTATACCGTGGATCACCTGTCTATTCCGTAGATCACCTGTCTATACCGTAGATAACCTGTCTATACCGTAGATCACCTGTCTATACCGTAGATCACCTGTCTATACCGTAGATCACCTGTCTATAACGTAGATCACCTGTCTATACTGTGGTTCACCTGTCTATACCGTAGATCACCTGTCTATACCGTAGATCACCTGTCTATACCGTGGATCACCTGTCTATACCGTAGATCACCTGCCTATACCGTGAATCACCTGTCTATACCGTAGATCACCTGTCAATACCGTAGATCACCTGTCTATACCGTTGTTCACCTGTCTATACCATAGATCACATGTCTATACTGTAGATCACCTGTCTATACCGTGGTTCACCTGTCTATACCATGGTTCGTTCACCTGTCTATACCGTAGATCACCTGTCTATACCGTGGATCACCTGTCTATACCGTAGATCACCTGTCTATACCGTGGTTCACCTGTCTATACCGTAGATCACCTGTCTATACCGTAGATCACCTGTCTATACCGTAGATCAACTGTCTATACTGTAGATCACCTGTCTATACCGTGGTTCACCTGTCTATACCGTGGTTCACCTGTCTATACCGTGGTTCACCTGTCTATACCGTGGTTCACCTGTCTATACCGTGGTTCACCTATCTATACCGTAGATCACCTGTCTATACTGTGGTTCACCTGTCTATACCGTGGTTCACTTGTCTATACCGTAGATCACCTGTCTATACCGTAGATCACCTGTCTATACCGTGGATCACCTGTCTATACCGTGGTTCACCTGTCTATACCGTTGTTTACCTGTCTATACCGTAGATCACCTGTCTATACCGTAGATCACCTGTCTATACTGTAGATCAACTGTCTATACCGTGGATCACCTGTCTATTCCGTAGATCACCTGTCTATACCGTAGATCACCTGTCTATACCGTGGATCACCTGTCTATTCCGTAGATCACCTGTCTATACCGTAGATTACCTGTCTATACCATAGATCACCTGTCTATACCGTAGATCACCTGTCTATACCGTAGATCACCTGTCTATAACGTAGATCACCTGTCTATACTGTGGTTCACCTGTCTATACCGTAGATCACCTGTCTATACCGTAGATCACCTGTCTATACCGTGGATCACCTGTCTATACCGTAGATCACCTGTCTATACCGTGAATCACCTGTCTATACCGTAGATCACCTGTCTATACCGTAGATCACCTGTCAATACCGTAGATCACCTGTCTATACCGTTGTTCACCTGTCTATACCATAGATCACATGTCTATACCGTAGATCACCTGTCTATACCGTGGTTCACCTGTCTATACCATGGTTCGTTCACCTGTCTATACCGTAGATCACCTGTCTATACCGTGGATCACCTGTCTATACCGTAGATCACCTGTCTATACCGTGGTTCACCTGTCTATACCGTAGATCACCTTTCTATACCGTAGATCACCTGTCTATACCGTAGATCAACTGTCTATACTGTAGATCACCTGTCTATACCGTGGTTCACCTGTCTATACCGTGGTTCACCTGTCTATACCGTGGTTCACCTGTCTATACCGTGGTTCACCTGTCTATACCGTGGTTCACCTATCTATACCGTAGATCACCTGTCTATACTGTGGTTCACCTGTCTATACCGTGGTTCACTTGTCTATACCGTAGATCACCTGTCTATACCGTAGATCACCTGTCTATACCGTGGATCACCTGTCTATACCGTGGTTCACCTGTCTATACCGTTGTTTACCTGTCTATACCGTAGATCACCTGTCTATACCGTAGATCACCTGTCTATACCGTAGATCAACTGTCTATACCGTAGATCACCTGTTTATACCGTGGTTCACCTGTCTATACCGTAGATCACCTGTCTATACGGTTGTTCACCTGTCTATACCGTAGATCACCTGTCTATATCGTGGTTCACCTGTCTATACCGTGGTTCACCTGTCTATACCGTGGTTCACCTGTCTATACCGTGGTTCACCTATCTATACCTTAGATCACCTGTCTATACTGTGGTTCACCTGTCTATACCGTGGTTCACCTGTCTATACCGTAGATCACCTGTCTATACCGTGGATCACCTGTCTATACCGTACATCACCTGTCTATACCGTAGATCACCTGTCTATACCGTAGATCACCTGTCTATACCGTGGTTTACCTGTCTATACCGTAGATCACCTGTCTATACCGTAGATCACCTGTCTATACCGTAGATCACCTGTCTATACCGTGGTTCACCTGTCTATACCGTAGATCACCTGTCTATACCGTGGTTCACCTGTCTATACCGTGGTGAACATGCCTATACCGTAGATCACCTGTCTATACCGTGGTTTACCTGTCTATACCGTAGATCACCTGTCTATACCGTGGTTTACCTGTCTATGCCGTAGATCACCTGTCTATACCGTGGTTCACCTGTCTATACCGTGGTTCACCTGTCTATACTGTGTTTCACCTGTCTATACCGTAGATCACCTGTCTATACCGTAGATCACCTGTCTATACCGTAGATCACCTGTCTATACCGTAGATCACCTGTCTATACCGTGGTTTACCTGTCTATACCGTAGATCACCTGTCTATACCGTAGATCACCTGTCTATACCGTAGATCCGCCTGGTATGGCAACTGCACCGCCCTCAACCGTAAGGCTCTCCAGAGGGTAGTGAGGTCTGCACAACGCATCACCGGGGGCAAACTACCTGCCCTCCAGGACACCTACACCACCCGATGTCACAGGAAGGCCATAAAGATCATCAAGGACATCAACCACCCGAGCCACTGCCTGTTCACCCCGCTATCATCCAGAAGGCGAGGTCAGTACAGGTGCATCAAAGCTGGGACCGAGAGACTGAAAAACAGCTTCTATCTCAAGGCCATCAGACTGTTAAACAGCCACCACTAACACTGAGTGGCTGCTGCCAACACACTGACACTGACTCAACTCCAGCCACTTTAATAATGGGAATTGATGGGAAATGATGTAAATATATCACTAGCCACTTTAAACAATGCTACCTTAAATAAATGTTACTTACCCTACATTATTCATCTCATATGCATACGTATATACTGTACTCTATATCATCGACGGTATCCTTATGTAATACATGTATCACTAGCCACTTTATACTATACTATGCCACTTTGTTTACATACTCATCTCATTTGTACATACTGTACCCGATACCATCTACTGTATCTTGCCTATGCTGCTCTGTACCATCACTCATTCATATATCCTTATGTACATATTCTTTATCCCCTTACACTGTGTACAAGACAGTAGTTTTGGAATTGTTAGTTAGATTACTTGTTATTACTGCATTGTCGGAACTAGAAGCACAAGCATTTCGCTACACTCGCATTAACATCT
Organism: Oncorhynchus mykiss; assembly: GCF_013265735.2. Taxonomy (NCBI): domain Eukaryota; kingdom Metazoa; phylum Chordata; class Actinopteri; order Salmoniformes; family Salmonidae; genus Oncorhynchus; species Oncorhynchus mykiss. The sequence continues at coordinate 1,966,055 of NW_023493659.1, forward strand.
GCTAACCATGTGTATGTGACAAATAAAATTTGATTTGATTTGATTTGATTTGATTTGATTAGATCACCTGTCTATACCGTGGTTCACCTGTCTGTACCGTGGTTCACCTGTCTGTACCGTGGTTCACCTGTCTGTACGGTGGTTCACCTGTCTATACTGTAGATCACCTGTCTATACCGTAGATCACCTGTCTATACCGTGGTTCACCTGTCTATACCGTGGTTCACCTGTCTATACCGTAGATCACCTGTCTATACCGTAGATCACCTGTCTATACCGTGGTTCACCTGTCTGTACCGTGGTTCACCTGTCTGTACCGTGGTTCACCTGTCTGTACGGTGGTTCACCTGTCTATACTGTAGATCACCTGTCTATACCGTGGTTCACCTGTCTATACCGTAGATTACCTGTCTATACCGTGTTTCACCTGTCTATACCGTAGATCACCTGTCCATACCGTGGTTCACCTATCTATACCGTGGTTTACCTGTCTATACCGTGGTTCACCTGTCTATACCGTGGTTCACCTGTCTATACCGTAGATCACCTGTCTATACCGTGGATCACCTGTCTATACCGTAGATCACCTGTCTATACCGTGGATCAACTGTCTATACCATAGATCCCCTGTCTATACCGTAGATCACCTGTCTATACCGTGGTTCACCTGTCTATACCGTAGATCACCTGTCTATACCGTGATTTACCTGTGTGTGTGTACCGTGGTTCAGCTGTGTCTGTGTGTGTGTGTGTGTGTACCATGGTTCACCTGTGTGTG
>NW_023493659.1:1971832-1976832 GCF_013265735.2 Oncorhynchus mykiss
TAGTTGTGTTAACAGGGTGAATGAGGACAGTATTATGTATCTATAGTAGATAGTAGTGTTATCTATAGTAGATAGTAGTGTTATCTATAGTAGATAGTAGTGTTACCAGGGTGAATGAGGACAGTATTATGTATCTATAGTAGATAGTTGTGTTAACAGGGTGAATGAGGACAGTATTATGTATCTATAGTAGATAGTAGTATTATCTATAGTAGATAGTAGTGTTATCTATAGTAGATAGTAGTGTTATCTATAGTAGATAGTAGTGTTATCTATAGTAGATAGTAGTGTTAACAGGGTGAATGAGGACAGTATTATGTATCTATAGTAGATAGTAGTGTTATCTATAGTAGATAGTAGTGTTACCAGGGTGAATGAGGACAGTATTATGTATCTATAGTAGATAGTAGTGTTAACAGGGTGAATGAGGACAGTATTATGTATCTATAGTAGATAGTAGTATTATCTATAGTAGATAGTAGTGTTATCTATAGTAGATAGTAGTGTTAACAGGGTGAATGAGGACAGTATTATGTATCTATAGTAGATAGTAGTGTTAACAGGGTGAAGGAGGACAGTATTATGTATCTATAGTAGATAGTAGTGTTATCTATAGTTGATAGTAGTGTTAACAGGGTGAATGAGGACAGTATTATGTATCTATAGTAGATAGTTGTGTTAACAGGGTGAAGGAGGACAGTATTATGTATCTATAGTAGATAGTAGTGTTATCTATAGTAGATAGTAGTGTTACCAGGGTGAATGAGGACAGTATTATGTATCTATAGTAGATAGTAGTGTTAACAGGGTGAATGAGGACAGTATTATGTATCTATAGTAGATAGTAGTATTATCTATAGTAGATAGTAGTGTTATCTATAGTAGATAGTAGTGTTACCAGGGTGAATGAGGACAGTATTATGTATCTATAGTAGATAGTAGTGTTATCTATAGTAGATAGTAGTGTTAACAGGGTGAATGAGGACAGTATTATGTATCTATAGTAGATAGTAGTGTTATCTATAGAAGATAGTAGTGTTAACAGGGTGAATGAGGACAGTATTATGTATCTATAGTAGATAGTAGTGTTATCTATAGTAGATAGTAGTGTTATCTATAGTAGATAGTTGTGTTAACAGGGTGAAGGAGGACAGTATTATGTATCTATAGTAGATAGTAGTGTTATCTATAGTAGATAGTAGTGTTACCAGGGTGAATGAGGACAGTATTATGTATCTATAGTAGATAGTAGTGTTAACAGGGTGAATGAGGACAGTATTATGTATCTATAGTAGATAGTAGTGTTAACAGGGTGAATGAGGACAGTATTATGTATCTATAGTAGATAGTAGTGTTATCTATAGTTGATAGTAGTGTTAACAGGGTTAATGAGGACAGTATTATGTATCTATAGTAGATAGTAGTGTTATCTATAGTAGATAGTAGTGTTATCTATAGTAGATAGTAGTGTTATCTATAGTAGATAGTAGTGTTAACAGGGTGAATGAGGACAGTATTATGTATCTATAGTAGATAGTAGTGTTACCAGGGTGAATGAGGACAGTATTATGTATCTATAGTAGATAGTAGTGTTATCTATAGTAGATAGTAGTGTTAACAGGGTGAAGGAGGACAGTATTATGTATCTATAGTAGATAGTAGTGTTAACAGGGTGAAGGAGGACAGTATTATGTATCTATAGTAGATAGTAGTGTTATCTATAGTAGATAGTAGTGTTAACAGGGTGAATGAGGACAGTATTATGTATCTATAGTAGATAGTAGTGTTACCAGGGTGAATGAGGACAGTATTATGTATCTATAGTAGATAGTAGTGTTATCTATAGTAGATAGTAGTGTTAACAGGGTGAAGGAGGACAGTATTATGTATCTATAGTAGATAGTAGTGTTAACAGGGTGAAGGAGGACAGTATTATGTATCTATAGTAGATAGTAGTGTTATCTATAGTAGATAGTAGTGTTAACAGGGTGAATGAGGACAGTATTATGTATCTATAGTAGATAGTAGTGTTAACAGGGTGAATGAGGACAGTATTATGTATCTATAGTAGATAGTAGTATTATCTATAGTAGATAGTAGTGTTATCTATAGTAGATAGTAGTGTTAACAGGGTGAATGAGGACAGTATTATGTATCTATAGTAGATAGTAGTGTTATCTATAGTAGATAGTAGTGTTATCTATAGTAGATAGTAGTGTTAACAGGGTGAATGAGGACAGTATTATGTATCTATAGTAGATAGTAGTATTATCTATAGTAGATAGTAGTGTTAACAGGGTGAATGAGGACAGTATTATGTATCTATAGTAGATAGTAGTGTTATCTATAGTAGATAGTAGTGTTATCTATAGTAGATAGTAGTGTTACCAGGGTGAATGAGGACAGTATTATGTATCTATAGTAGATAGTAGTGTTATCTATAGTAGATAGTAGTGTTATCTATAGTAGATAGTAGTGTTAACAGGGTGAATGAGGACAGTATTATGTATCTATAGTAGATAGTAGTGTTATCTATAGTTGATAGTAGTGTTAACAGGGTGAATGAGGACAGTATTATGTATCTATAGTAGATAGTAGTGTTATCTATAGTAGATAGTAGTGTTAACAGGGTGAATGAGGACAGTATTATGTATCTATAGTAGATAGTAGTGTTAACAGGGTGAATGAGGACAGTATTATGTATCTATAGTAGATAGTAGTGTTATCTATAGTAGATAGTAGTGTTATCTATAGTAGATAGTTGTGTTAACAGGGTGAATGAGGACAGTGTTATGTATCTATAGTAGATAGTAGTGTTATCTATAGTAGATAGTTGTGTTAACAGGGTGAATGAGGACAGTATTATGTATCTATAGTAGATAGTAGTGTTATCTATAGTAGATAGTAGTGTTAACAGGGTGAATGAGGACAGTATTATGTATCTATAGTAGATAGTAGTGTTAACAGGGTGAATGAGGACAGTATCATGTATCCATAGTAGATTGTAGTGTCTTTATGTCTGTGTATTGTGTGTGAATGTGTGTACCACCTTGGTTGAGTAGCTGTGTCCGTCAGTACCACACACAGGAGAGGGACGGACCACTGGACAGCGTCTGCATTTGGACCCTGGACTCAGAGACAGGCCCGGTTCCTTCACACTATAAACACACATAACATCCAATTATGTGTCAGTACCTGGTGTCCAGTCACAGCTGAACCAGAGTCCAGTAGTAACAGAACCACTAGAACACAGTGAGTGAGTGAGTGAGTGAGTGAGTGAGTGACTGTGTGTGTGTGTGTGTGTGTGTGTGTGTGTGTGTGTGTGTGTGTGTGTGTGTGTGTGTGTGTGTGTGTGTGTGTGTGTGTGTGTGTGTGTGTGTGTGTGTGTGTGTGTGTGTGTGGTAACTACCTGACCCTCCGCTGGCTAACACAAGCAGCAGTCTGGTCGTCGTCTGCAACACACACTTTGTGACCGCTACACTTGACCTTCAGACAGGGGTTATCTGGGTTCAGACCTACACACACACACACACACACACACACACACACACACACACACACACACACACACACACGTATTTATTTAGTATTTCACCTTTATTTAACCAGGTCGGCCAGTTGAGAACAGGTTCTCATTTACAACATCGACCCAGACCAAGATAAAGCAAAGCAGTTTGACACAAACAACAACACAGAGTTACACATGGAGTAAACAACAACAACAGAGTTACACATGGAGTAAACAACAACACAGAGTTACACATGGAATAAACAACAACAACAGAGTTACACATGGAGTAAACAACAACAACAGAGTTACACATGGAGTAAACAACAACAACAGAGTTACACATGGAGTAAACAACAACAACAGAGTTACACATGGAGTAAACAACAACACAGAGTTACACATGGAATAAACAACAACAACAGAGTTACACATGGAGTAAACAACAACACAGAGTTACACATGGAGTAAACAAGAACACAGAGTTACACATGGAGTAAACAACAACACAGAGTTACACATGGAGTAAACAACAACACAGAGTTAGTTACACATGGAGTAAACAACAACACAGAGTTACACATGGAGTAAACAACAACACAGAGTTACACATGGAGTAAACAACAACACAGAGTTAGTTACACATGGAGTAAACAACAACAACAACACAGAGTTACACATGGAGTAAACAGTCAATAACACAGTAGAAAGGTCTATATACAGTGTGTGCAAATGAAGTAGGATAAGGGAGGTAAGGCAATAAATGGGCCGTAGAGGCAGAATAATTACAATTTAACAATTAAACACTGGAATGGTAGGATGTGCAGAAGATGAATGTGCAGGTAGAGATACTGGGGTGGAAAGGATCGAGATAAATACAGTATGGGAGTAATGCGGTGTGTGTTGGTGGTCAGGCGCAGGAGAATTAACTTGCTAAAGACGTTTCATGCAAAAGAGCAAGATGAATAACAATATGGGGATGAGGAAGTTGGATGGGCTGTTTACTGATGGGCTATGAACAGGTGCAGTGATCTGTGAGCTGCTCTGACAGCTGGTGCTTAAAGCTAGTGAGGGAGATATGAGTCTCCAGCTTCAGTGATTTTTGCAGTTCGTTCCAGTCATCGGCAGCAGAGAACTGGAAGGAAAGGCGGCCGAAGGAAGAACTGGTTTTTGGGGGTGACCAGTGAGATATACCTGCTGGAGCGCGTGCTACAGGTGGGTGCTGCTATGGTGACCAGTGAGATATACCTGCTGGAGCGAGTGCTACAGGTGGGTGTTGCTATGGTGACCAGTGAGATATACCTGCTGGAGCGCGTGCTACAGGTGGGGGTTGCTATGGTGACCAATGAGCTGAGATAAGGCGGGGTTTTACCTACCTAGCAAAGACTTATGAACACAGCAGAGAAAAATGTAATGGAAAAATGGTATTATGTTTTAAAAAATTCAAAAAGGATGTGTATGTCTACTATAGGTGTTGTTGTCCATAGGATCA